>NW_017728929.1:6511321-6528596 GCF_001723895.1 Crocodylus porosus | reverse complement strand
CCTACAGCAAACTCTCCATTTCACTGTTGCTCCATCAGAGCACCCCTTTCCTCCATATTAGGCTAACGTAAACCTTGCACAAGGCCTTGGCTCAACAGATGCGTCTTGGATCATTAAAATTAGCCTTCTGGGGGACGCCACTGCTAGTGATGCAGGCCCCAGCAGTGGAGGGTTTAACCCTAGGAACCAACACTGAGGGCAGCTCAGATCGTAGTGCTCTCAGCAGAGATACAGAGAAGGGTGGAAGCATCTTGGCATGCTGGAATTTGAACCCAAAGGCTTTCTCTTGGAGGTCTTTATGTGTGTGTTTGCGCGAGTGAGAGAGAGAGATAGAGAGAGGTGGATGGCCACTGAAGGGAAATGGTATATACCACCATGTTCTATGAGGTTTGCAAAGTAGGCCGCTGATGACCACTTTGGAGCTGAAGTACAAAAACTAATTTTTTGCCCCAGTTGTTTTTATTTGTTTGGAGGGGTGCTCATTTAAAAAGAAGTCCCCACTACATTGTTCTATTTTTTCAAGATTAAAAGGAGGGGGAAAAGCCTACAATAAGATGAGAAAATTCCTTTTAAAATGGAAATAAATTGGTTAAAATTTCCTTCTTGGTTGAAAGCCTTTTATTGTAAAAAAGGTTTTGAATGAAGACTTTCAATCAGCTCTATTCATTTTCCAGTAAGCACTTTAAGTATCCTCTGGAAATGCTTCTTTTTAAGTATTCCGAGGTAAATTTGGAGTCACTTCCCAGGGAAAACACTGTTGTATAATGCAGATCTGAGAAGACCACCGCCCTGGTAGTTCTGCCCCATTCAAGTGAAGGGCCGATAACCAGGTAGGTTCTAAAAGGTGGAACATGGATCACTCGGTCATTGGATGTTAGGATGACCTTTTGTCCAGTGCTTCACAGTCAAATTTGCCCTCACTAGTCAGCAAGGCTCAGAAATGACTTGTGACATTAACCAAGAGGAGAGATGCCTACGGAAAACAGTAGAAACTGCAATCCAAATCTGGAGAGTTTTCACATAAAGAATGATAAAATACTTATTGTGGAGCAACTTGTAAGACACAGCAAAGCTTCTTCAATCCCAGCATCGCATCTGCAAAGTCACAAAAACAGCAAAACTGTTTAAGGTGGTGGATAGCTTAATTAGTCCCAGCTGCCACCACTTGGATATTTAGTCGAAGTTTTTACATTTGGGAGGCGTTGGCTGGCTACATTGCGATGAAAACGCTAGTATTCAGATGGAGCTTGCAGCATCTGTGAGTTTAGGAGAATGTCTCAAAGGCATAAGCACAAATCCTGCCTGTTTGAGTATTAAACAGGGTTGCTCAAGTTCTGTTAGCATTGGAGGTGCCTCAGGCTATAACCTGCACGTTGTATGCACATTGCCCCTGTCTGGGAAAGAAGTTATGAGAAAGCAGAGAATGGTTTCCATGTCTGAGAATAAATGTTCCTGTAGAAACCCCTGTTCAAGTTATAAATGTGTCAGCTCCAGCTCAGTACCGAATTTTCAGCATTCAAGGGGAAGATCATCAAGAAGCCAGCCGCACATATTTGCAGGGTTATGGAAATCTCCTTGACACCAGTCAGTCTAGGATTAGACCTCAGTAAGAAGAAACCACACTGCTCTTGTTGGCTGACAATCTGCTCCCAATTGTGGGTGAACATAACATGCCCAGGCTAATTTCATTAGATCTCTCAGCTGCTGTTCATACAGCTCCATACAAGGGGTTATTGAGATCTTTAGCCAAAGTGAATTAATGGAATTAATCTGTAGAAGCTTAGCACTGTTTAATATGGAAGGAACTACAAAACGATCGTGAATAATTATTCATCTCCCCAGTATGACCCAGTGTCTCCTACCAGCTACAGCAGAGTTCTGCTCTGTTCTCACAACTGTGGAAATGAGAGTAAGTGAGAAGACATGGGCTAGAGATGGCAATAGTCAGGTGATACCCTGATATGTAACCCCAAGGCAGCTGATCCTTTGGGTGCAGATCAAGGGTGTTAGCATACAGATGGGGATCTGCTGGCACAGTCCAGAAAAAAATTATGTCAGTACGTTGGGGGAAGCACTCAGACCCACCACTTGGTGGTTTGCAGCCATTGCCTGTGAATCAGATTCACAATTCAAATGTGGCCTTATCTATACCCCTGTCAGCTCTTGATTCACAGACTACAATGCCCTCTGCATAGGCAGCAACTTGAAGCCATTTAAAAGATGGTTTTCCAGAATGTGGCAGCATTTTGAATATGTGGAGGTTATGCTGGGAGCATGCAACAGGCAAGCCTCAGGAAGCACAGGAGGTTATGTTCTTGGTTTGTCTGGAAGCTGGTTCCATGAGAGACCACTGCATTCATCACATTAACACACCAGAGCTGTAGTCTCTGGGAGTACTGAAGCTGGAATACCCTCAAAACTGAAAAGTCTTGAAAAGTCAAGTACTGCCCACAAGACGTTCCCTCTGAGGGCCCTCCATTCTGGATAGTGTTCCCTGCCTCAGCCTTACTGATCTTAGATTAATTAATTTTCTGGAAAGGCAGCAAAGCTGATCTTTCTTCTCAGGAGAGGAAAGAGTAAACCTGGCTAGGGCTAATTTTTAGTACAGTATAATTAACTTCTAAATAGGATTTTAGAGGAAGCTGCAGAGGCTTTAAGCAGTCTAATGTGGCTCTCTCAATGCTATGAATCATAAGCTCTAGAAAAGGGCATGCCGTAATGGAGATAGGTGCTGCTGTGATCTGTTTTTATACAAATCTTAACACATATAGCATTTTTCTCAGCCAAAATATCCCATTCTCTGCACTAAAGGCAGAAATGAAACACCTGGGCTAGGGACAGAAGTTATACATAAACCGGTTTAAGTAATCAGAAGCTGGTTTAAACCTGTAACAGAACAGAAGATCTGTGCACATAAACCACTTTCAGCCATTTTGAAGTCGGTTTAAGATAAACCTAGCTGAACATAGTATCAGACAACATTTTGTTTTCCTAATTTCCACCTATTTACCTTCTCACTGACACCTTGCCCCACTTTTAGCTTTTCTCATTTCTTGGAGTCTCAGAACAGCAGAGACTCCCTACTATGCCTGAAGAAGGGTGAGTGCGCTCAAAAGCCTACTAAGAACTTTTTCCCAACTACTCAGTTGATTTAATAAGAGTTATCACATCTACCCAAATAACTTTTCCTGCCTATATCAGATTTAACTGATTTGGGTCAGACTAGTTTATAAAACTTCTGTCCCAGATCCCTTCCTGGTTCAAGTTAAATCTCAGTTTCCCATGATCCCAGCATGCTTTGTAGGCCTGGGTTAACTGTCTGCTCCAGAGAGCAGGCCTGGCCCCACCCCTTTGCTCCCTAGCTGGAGCAGTGAGGGTGGTACAAGTCCAACTGGGGATTCAGCCCAGTCTGTGGGTGGTGGGGGGCTTCCACCTCCCCCAAGCAAAACCTGGCTACGGTCTGGGCCAAGGGAAGGGGGGTTAAACACCCCTTCCCCTGCTCAAATTTACTGATGGGTACAACTGTGGACTACAAATCCCAAAAGGTACCTGGAAGCAGGAAGAGGAAGTGATAAGCAACTGTGCAGGGTCCTACTGTTATGCTTCTGGACTGCAAATCCCAGAGATCTCAGGGGCAGCAGGAAAAGGAAGTGAGCACACAGCCCGTGCTAGCTACAGGCCATGGAGCCTGCTTTAGCACCCCCTGGCTTCTGGCCTAAGCCACTGCAGGCATGTGGCTGTATTTCCTGACTCATGTAAATGTCTGCCCAGTTGTTTCTCAGTTTAAGCTCTGCAGCTTAAACTAACTTGTAAGGACTGAATCAATTTAGCATCAGGCTTTTTGATGGTCTTAGCCCTGGTGACCAGTTTACTGCCTAGGCTTAACATCTTTAATTTCACTTTCTCACCTACTGTAGGAACCAGGAACAATGTTCAGGGTTCCTCCCAAGTTAGAAATGACTAAGGGAGAACATGGGTCATCCCACAGGGAAAAAAAGAGAATAAAGCCCCCCAAATGAGACAATGGTTAATGGACTTTTAAAAAGCTACTTGACTAAGCAGTCATTACCTACAGGAATGCCTGCTCCCAATAGGAGCAGCTTCAAACACAGCACTCTAAAAATCAAGCCATTTATTTTGGTGAATTTAGGAGCCTTTTCAGAAAATGACCCCTGCTTTCCTATATGTTATTATATATAGCATTACACACAATGGCAGTGCTCAGTAAGTGATCAGGACCCGTAAATACAGGTTCTTGTGCAATGACAGGCAATGAGAGAGCTCATGAGGGGAAACAAACGTTATTTGTCATGGGAAATAAAAATCAGGTGGAGATAAACAGCACAGTGCAGCTTCAGAGAACAGTTCAAGCAGAAGGGCTATGTTCATTCTGAGGCACATGATTATAGATCCCATTGACCTGAATGGTCAGAATTGGGCCCCTTAATTTCATATTAGGGAGTACAGTAGCTATAGTTCTGTCAATGCCCTGCATATTAACCAGCGAGATTACACAAAGCAAGGCTAGAGTGACACTTCCCAATGAGATGCATGCTCATTCTGTATAATCAGCAGCACGGCCGTCGTAAAGGTGGAGCTTTTGTATTTAGTCTGTGTCACTGTCATGCTTTTTTATACCTTTGGCTTTCTCCTAATAAAAGAAAAATCATAAAAACACAAAGGATCCCTTACCAATTGTGAATATAAATGTAGTGACACAGTGTATTAGTATGCATAATGCCCGTTTTATATGCATGTTGTATTTGGTGTGACAACATACTTGAATACAGATTTTTGCGAAGAGTATTCCAAAAGGTATTAACGATTGGCTATCAGACAGGACTTAGAACAGTCCCTTCTGTTGTCAAACAAGGGGAGTTTTTCTTTGCCTGTTTCTCTGGGGGGAGCTTAACAACTGAAAACAAGACCATTTTTGCATCTTGTTAGTTCCTATTTCTCACCGGGGCTGTGAGAAACTCTCTCAACAAAATCAAGGAACTGGTGATACAGAGAATATCCAGGCCTAAGGGTCTCCTCTCCCACTGCAAGCTGCTGGGAAGCTTACAGCTCCTTAGCCTTTACCTTTCCAGTCTGGGCACCAGGCTTTTGCTGATTGCCAGCTTTCTAGGAAATGTTAGGTGTCAGATCCTCCTGCACCTTGGTACTCTGAAGAACCCAGTGTCTTCCTGAGCCATGCCGAGGAGTTTTGGGGTACAGGAAGCCACCCACAATCCCAGCCTATATCCACGTTACAAGAAATACAGATTAATTCTCACGACCTGCGCATTCAAGTCTGAGAGAAGAATATCCCAGAAGCATTTGTGCCCATGTGATATTGCAAAAGCTTCTGAAGTGTCTGTGGGGCCCACAATGCAAAGGTAGGAGCAGGAAAATATTTGTTTGACAGCTCAGGGGTTGGGAGCAGGGAGCCTCATACTTCCTAGAACACTTGCAAGAGTTTGGAGTTGTGGTGACCCCACCAGATGTCCTGTTCCTGTCTGAAACTGCAATATAAAGAGGTCAGGGGTGTACTTGGTACACCCTTGGTACTTTTCCCAGAGCCTGACGAAGGGACTTTGATCCCGAAAGCTTGCAGAAAAGGACAATTTTCTTGCCATTTTCCAGTTGGTCTAATAAAAGGTATCATTTTGGAACCAAGAGTTCTAGTTTTTGTATATAAGAGATGCCACTTCAAGAACACAAAGGAGGCAGTGCAGGCCAGCAAACAAAACGAGCTTTTCTTGGACAACATGAGAACTGGTCCATCAGAGAGAGATGTTTCTTTCACCTTAAATCTCACACTTCAGCTGACAGACAGCTTCCAAGTGTTTTCTGCTCTCCGTGTATGTCTGAACCATATGTGGGAGAGTCTTAGAGTTGCATGGATGCCACCAAGCTATGGCCATGAGCTACTGAACTACCTAAACTCCTTAAGAAAAGGAATCTTTGGTCATGAACCACAGGCTGCGACTCAGCTTAGCTCTGGTAGGAGAGCAGTCAGGCCTATTCCCTATGCCACCTGAGTGCAGCTTATTTGCAACTGTGATGCCACTAAGATGGTGATGATGGATCATTATTACTCACACGATAATTTTAAGTAAAAGCCTTAATAAGAACTCATTAGTTTTATAAACTGTATGCATACTGCATACTGTAGGAAGAGATGCCAGATTGCCCACTCTCGGTAATATTCCATGCAAACACTGATATGCTTCTAGTAATTTTAACTAGATCAAATTAGCAAAGAGACAAATAGCTGCACAAAAAAAATCATACTAAACATAAGAAAATGTTCACTAGAAGATGCATCTAAGAAGAGAGCAGGGGGATACAGGAGGGAAGGAAGATGGACAGAGAAGCCCAAGGAATATACTGACCTACCTCTGAAGCCATGGTACATAAGTCAGCAATTTGATACCGAAATCCTTAGGTCCACAAGATGGAAAAACAGTTCTCCATAGCCATCTTCTGCAGATCTGCTGGAAGACTAACCAGTCTATTTTCCAGTCTCTCTCCTTCAGTTTTAGTTGCCTCTGCAGTCAACACTCCAGTAACAAAGACTGTGCATCTGATAATAATCCCCATCTAAAACCCATGCAAGCATCCAAGATGACTGTTCCTTTGCTTCCTCCTCCAAACTTGCAAAACATTGAGTCTGACTTGCTTTTTTTCCCCTGGTTATTTCTCATTGTGCATGGCAGGTGCAGTTGATCCAGACAGAAAGCAAAGCCAATCACTTTTCCCTCCCCCACAACCCCAGTTCCCTTGGAGGTCAAGAATTTACCGTCCATTCCACTTGGGTCGATCTGTTTCTATTTCTGTGATGGACAAGCAGCAAATCCAGAGAAAGTTGACAGTGCACACGCACACACATGCACGCACCTGAGCGTGCACGCACGGGAACACTTTTTTGCTTTTTTCATTATGTTTTTTTTTTCCTTTTTGCAAAAAAATGCAAGCAAAAGAAAAACAAGGTTTTCTATTGAAGGTACATCTCTTCTTCAATATGAAGACATTAACTGGATTGATTTGGATCTCCCATGCAGTGGTCAGAAGTCCTTTGGTAGTTGACAGAGCAACACCTTGGTATTAGATTAGGTAGCTGTGGAGACTTCTAAAGACACTTCCACACCAATCATGAGCAGAAAAGGAAGAAGGTGTGTGATAGAGGATTGGGAAGGAGAGCAAAAGAAGAAATGAAAAGGAATATCATTGCAGCAAATGATCTCTCTGGGTTGGAAACTCAGTACTTGCACCTCCTCCTTCCCAATGGCTCCTCCTTTCTTATCAATTTCAACTACTGCTCACTGGTGGTGGGATTGGAGTCCGTTATTTTTTTTCCCCCAACACACATTGGTTTGTCTTCATTGTCTTTTAAATATATGATTTGTACATATTTATATCTATGTATATGCTGTTTCCCATGACATTGGTAAGTGTGCTTCTGTTGGTGAGAAACGGAAGTTGCCGGTTAGAAATGAGTCCCGTGTATTCTTTGTCTGCAGCTGTTACAGTTCTCAGACAATAATTCAATCTCTCCAAATGTTTCACTGCTTCGTCAGTTAGTTCCTCCCCACCCCACCTCTGGCCCTTCATTGCTTCCCCTCCCTTTCCCATCCCCATCAAATGAGAGATGTCATGCCATCGAGGTTGGAGACTGACTCATCTGTACTCTCATAGATTGGACACTGTTCAGTATCTTCTTCTGGTGTCCAGCCAAAGTCACCCCTATTCTCAGGAGATCTCTGAAAAAAAAAAAAAAGCCAACAGACAGTTCAGTTCACTTTAGATGTCTTCTATTGTGTACTCCTTGATAAGTGTCAGGAATACTTGTCCTAGATGTGTTATTTTGTTCTTTCATGTCACTAGTGGAATAGCAACATAAACGGTTTCCATTCTAATCTAAAACAATGAACCTGAATTTGCCGTCTGATAAACAACGAAGATATAAGTGTCACTGAAGATGGACATGGATAAATCATAATGGACAAAAAGAGTGACATGAATGTTTGCTCTGAACTCAAACCAAACCTATCTTGAAGTTCAAAAGAAGTTGGTTCAGCTGTGTTTGTTTCTCTTCAACTTTCTTGCAGTTCTCCATTCTCTGATTTGGCTCGAAATAGCCGCTCCCCAAAGAAAGGCTCTTCTTATATTGTTTCTGATCCCACCTCAACCAAGAAACAATGAAAACCGCAAGGGACTGCTAGATTCTTACTCCCATGGCAGTCAATTAGTCTGTCTTCGGTAGGGATAGAATCAACATTTAGGTGAAAGAACAGTGTGCTCTACTTACTCTGATGTCATCTGGGCAACGAGCTGGAGGGAGGTGAAGCCAGCAGTCAGGAAGTTGTCTCTGTACTGGCTCATTTTAATGGCGCTTAACCAATCTTCTACTGAGGTAAAGGCAGTGAAATCTGGGATGGAGCGGTCTAGCAGTGGCTGAGAAGGCCTGGAACACACATGAAATGAGCCAAGGTCAGGCAGCATCAGCACTGACTGGAAACACAAGGTTAATGGATGCTATAAACCAAAAACAAGGCTGAAACCAGCCATCTAGTAAATAGAAGTGGGGAAACACTGGCCTGCCGCCCTTTAAAATAGCACAGTATACTAATCAAGGTAAACAATAAAACCTACCATATAAGCAGTATTAAAAATACAGCCAGCCTGTGACTAGTAACTGCACTTGTTTTATATCTATTAAAAATGTACTTATACCAGGGCCCAGCATAGGTTCACAATCATAACAAAAATCCCTCTATTTTAGACCACTGCCAAAGATCTGACACGCAAAGTTTTTGCCTATCCCCCTCCTTCACCCAAGACCCCAAGAAGACAGAGAGACATGGAAATGGGATCTGACCAGCATGGACGAGAATGCATTGGCTAGAGTGGCCACTAGCTTCTACAGTGCCTGGTCCATGGGTGGAGGACTACAAATCCTTTAACAGTATAGTGCTATCAGAGCAATCTTGACAGGTCCTCCGAGATATTTTGTAACATTAAACAAAGGCTTCTGTCTTTAGAAGCTGCTAAAAGTGGCCCCTGGATGTTAATCTATGATAAAGGTAGGATTTTGGAAGCTTTGCAACACACCTGTCTAAACATCTGTTTCAATGAGTCAATGGGAATAAAAGCCTTTCATGAAGGGGGCAGAAATGTACCTTGGGACTGCTGGCTCATTATACCATCCTACAGTATCTTATCGTTACTATACCCGAGTACTGCAGCTTCAGTTTATCCTGCATCTAGCAAATTTATGAACAGCTATTTGCCTTTACCATGTTTTTAATATTAATATAAAACACATCCACCCTTTAATAGTCACTGGGCGCATCTAAACCTCTGCATTTATTGTGCAGTAACCAAAATTATCACGTAGTATGGGCACACATGTACATGTGCATACCTGTACTACGCAGTCAATATGGTGATTTGTGCCAACTTGAGGGTAAATTTGATATCTGCATCATGCAGGTATCAAATTTACACCCGGTTAGTTACTGAGCAGTAATGCACGTGTAGATGCCTTACTGCGCAGTAGCACTGTGTGTGTGGACTGACTTGGGACTAATTTTAGACCCAAGTCTGTCCACACACAGTGTTAATGTGTTTTAATGCCTGCATGTGTAGATATCGGCCTATTCCTGCTTACTGCACAGTAACTTATTGCACAGTAAATTTAAGCTGGCATAAATGTGCACATAGACATGCCCACTGTTCAGCAGTGTTTGCGTGTCTTTGTATACCTTACTGTCTGACAAATGGCTGTTACCTGCACAATGTCCTTACTTGCATCAGTCACTGGCGTCTTCACTGTCTCTCGTTATTCTAATGTTTAAAGGGTTCCATTGATCCACGTGGAGAGCAGAAACCATGCTGCATGGCTTTATCAAGGAGCCCCCACACAGGCCAAAAACTGCTTATCAATTTATTTGGCTGGTAGTGACGTATAGCAAATGTGTGCAGAAATCTTGATGGATTTGTGAGTGATTGGTGAACAGAAAATGAAAAGCAGTGCTCAATGGATAATTTATTTCCAATTAACAACCAGTGATGCTAAGTTGATGAATTCCCAAACTCCAAAAATGAATTCTCCATAGGATTTCCCATTGCCTGTACAGTGCCTCAGTGCTTTGAGACTCACACAGCGGTGATGGTAGCCACAGTTTTGAGGCTTGCCGGGTTGCGGATCATTTTATCGAGGGTGTTGACTATTTCGGTGAAGCGGGGTCGGGTGTTGCGGTCTTTTTGCCAGCAGTCTAGCATAAGTTGGTGCAATGCAGCTGGGCAGTCCATAGGAGGTGGTAGCCGGTAATCTTGCTCAATTGCATTGATTACCTGCAGGAAGAATGAGAAAAAACACAAGCGACACCTAAAGGGAGAGAGTTCAGAGGGCTCTTGACAGGACAAAGACCCAAACCATCCCCCATCTCATTTGTTATAACACTAATGGCAAGAGTTCCAAAATCTGCTGGGCCAAATTTCCTGGTGGTGCCAGTGGTTGCATTGCTACTGATTTCAGTAGAGCTCCAGCTGCTTTACATTAGCAATGATCTGGTCCCATGCCACAGCAAAGAGAAGTGTGTTCAAGGAGCAAGGTCTTCAGAGAAAGGTGGCTCCCCACAGTGCCCTGGCATACCTGCTACAGCTGCCTGTGCCGGCATGAATACCCTAAACACAAGAGAATATAGGGAAGGAATTGTCTCTGCCATCTTCTCCTCTGGCAGAAGCAGAATCAGTGTGAGAAGTGAACATACTATGTACGCTAATGATGTGGGCCCAGGAAAGTTAAAGCCAGCCCACGTGACTGCTAGCAAAGGGAGCAGAGGAGGTGTTCCTCACTCTAATGGAACCAGGGCACTGAGAGGTTAATTTGAGCTCAGATGCTTCAAGAGCATTGTATCTCCTCTCTGTGGAGAGCTGCCACTCTCATTATCTCTGCCGATAGCATCGAAGTACAGTAGTTGAACTACGAATTCTTTCTCCCTGGCTCACAAAACCTCTGAATGTTTTCAAAGGCCTTCCAGGTTCCTGAAGTCCAATTACTAGCCTGCTGGCTTTTCTTCCCAATTTCTCTTCTTCGAGCCTTTCATTTGGAAGGTCTTTTTCATCTTGAAAACCAGCTAGTGCTACAGAGGTTCCAAATAGCGGAGGCTGAGTCTGGAGTAGCTGGGAGCTCACACCTGACAGCTAGAGTCTCTGTACTAGTCTCTGCACTGCCGTCTGGAGAGGCATTTCAGCCACGTGTAAAGCTTCTTTTCAAAACTGCCAGGGTTAGCAATGGGGATATCTCGAGCAGTGAACAGATGTCTCATCTGACCTGAGACTGGCTGCCCTGAGGCTTCAGTCAGGTCAAAACAGTGACACCACCATTTCCACACATTGCCCTTCCAAAGTATTTCTGCACCCTTGCTAGCAGGTGATGGGTGAGAGCACACAGCCTAACAGGCTTATCCCTGGAATGGACCGCAACAACCGTCCACATATACAACACAAAGTCCTGGAGAAACAATGTTAGTACATTTTATCTGACATACTTCAGAGGGGCTTGAAGCAGGACAGTGGATGTGTACACCTGGATGATCCCAGGATAAAAGGCTTTCTTCTGGGATAATTGCGATGTCTGTTCACAGCCTAGGTGAACACCTCATACACTCAGGTTCAGGGGCTGCATACTGTTTCACCTTCACATAGCTTTAACTCATAGCCAGAAACATGTTCTATTCCCCTGCCCTCCATGCCAAAACCCGCCCCATGGGGTATGGAGTTTATGGGCTCTGAGAAGAAAATAAGGAGGAAAAAAAAAAAAAATCAAACTCCTGATCTCCCCACCCCCCAACTCTCTTCTAGCTGCTGAATAGTGAAGAGAAAAAACTTCCTCTCCCACCCCTTCTGGTGCTACAAATGGAAAGGTCTTGGCTATGGACTGATCCAAGCTGGCTACACATAGGCTAGATGTGCACTGGTTCCATCCCAGCTGGAGCTGAGTGGGCTGTGTCATTCTTGAAGGTGATTCCTGCTGGGAGAGGCTGGCAATGGCATGAAGTAGCAACCCTTTCCCTAGGGCCCAGATACGGAAACACACAAGGACAGTTACTTTTCCTTGAGCCTGGAGCTAAGAACACTCACATCTTGGTTGGACATGTCCCAGTACGGCCTCTCTCCAAATGACATCACTTCCCACATGACGATGCCGTAACTCCAGACGTCGCTGGCAGAGGTGAACTTGCGGTAGGCAATGGCCTCTGGGGCTGTCCACCTTACTGGGATCTTCCCACCCTTGGGAACAAGGAAAAGTAGGTTAAGCACTGGAACGTCTAACATCCCTTGGGCCACAAGTAATCAGGAATTATCCGGATCTGCTGCTACTCCTCTCTCCATCTGTAAAGCAACTGTCCACACCTCTTTGTGCTATATAATAATAGTTTTTTACTTCTGCTTTATATTCAAACTTAAAGCAGCATGACTGGCTCTATTAACTATTTTTTTTTTTTTTTTAAGTCTACATCCATGACCAAAGGCCATTGCAAGTCCATCAGACCAGGATTGCTATGAGCTCTATCTGGACACCTTTGACTCTCCAGCCTGAATGACCAGGTACCTGTTTACAGATGGAGGCAACATGAGTTCAAAGCGGTGCTCAAACTCACACCTCTGGAGTTGCAGTAAGAAGCCTTATCCACACCCAACACAAGTATAATAAAGGAATGCAAGTAAGAGCCCCCTTTTCACCACCATTAAATCTTCACTCCCACCTGTGAAGTCAAAACCCAAGACAATAGGCAGCTCCATAGCATGTCCTTACAGCTAACACATCCATCCATTTGGTGTACGTAGGCAGGTAAAGCATTCTAGAGTAAGAGTTACTTCCACCATCTCACAAGCTCCCTCTCATTTCCAGCAAGGGAGTTCCCCAGTTTAAGAGGCTCAGCGCTCACGGTAGCATGGCCTGCAGAGAAGGGCCTTCTCTGAGACAACTAGCTTCCAAACTGTAGAACTGAACAGGTCCCAGTCAGCACTCCTAAGCTGAAGCTCTGAAGCACTACTGTTATGTGCTCGCTCTGCAAATCTCATGACAAGCAGGTTGCCTATCATGCAGCAACTTCAGCTTCTAACTAGATTTGAACTGTCACCCTGCCACACCGCAGCCCTGGACACCGTCTACCAGGTGCAGCTCGGGGGTGGAACACCACCTAAACATAAAGTCAGATGCTAAAAGCACCACTCCTTCACCTCCCTCTTTCATTAGCTGCCAACCTTACATTCACCAGCATGACACAGACTGCAGTTTAGTGATACACTAAGTGTCCGTGTGAGGTGAAGCCAATGGAATCAAAGCTAAATATCTTGTTCCCATGCTTCATCTGCTTTGCCCGGTATAACAGGGATTTACTCCACCTGAGCCATAGCAGCTGATACCACCTCCCAGTTCTACCTGTGTCTCTAGTATACGGCAACATCGTTCCACTCCCATGCCCCTTCAGTGGCTGTCAAAGGGATGAAGGTGCCCCAGGGTGATGCCCAAATAAGGACCTGCAGAGCAGGCTGGGAAAAGTTTGCCTGAAAGACAATATAACACCCAGAGTCAAATATAGAGCCAAGAGCCCCAACCAGGTCCTGAAAATAGCCCCTCACTAAGATGACTGCTGCTACTGATTACAAGGAATGTGTATGTGTGTCTGAAAGCAGAGGGAGGGAGTGGGGAGGGAAGGAATTGGTCAATATTTATGGAGCACATTGTAGAAAATAATTGACAACAAGTACACATACAGATGGCAGCCAGATTCAATATTTACCATGCTGTTGTCTTCTCTAAGGATTGAAAATTAGAAAGTGTCAATACAATTATTTGTTAAATGGGAATGCAGGTGAAGAGGACTTAGAAGGCCACATCCGTCTGAAAAGAATTCCTTTAATTTGTCTCCATCTTATTCTTTTCCTTTAGCTGTATGGATTCCTTCTCAGATGTTCTATTATAATTTTATAGCCAGGAAGGTCTAGTCCCATAAAAATATCAGCTAGAATTTATATAGTAGTATTTTCATCCCAAAAGATCCCTGTGTGCTGCACAGTTCAAATAACTGACCAAGACATCAATTATACATAAGCCTTGCTTTATTCACTACTGTAATGCACTCACCTGTCGCACTGCATTTAGTAATGAAGCCTATATGTTGGAAAGACAGGAAATGAAGAATCCAATGATAGCAAAAGGCGTTACGGACAGAATGCAAGTACTTGATCTGGAGTTGGGCTAGCAAGTTAGGTTATCACCCCTTATCTTACATGAGCACTCTAACATTTTTCAGAACCTTGTCAGCTTCAGCAGCCCCATGTCCTTTAGCAGGCATTAATTTCAAAATGATTCAGGACTTTCTACCGTCTATCACAATTAATAGGCAGGTAGAGTCTCACCTTATAGACAAACCAAAGTAGATATACATTTGCAGCACAACCTTTCATCAGCTGAAGCTCACTTTATCAGATGCTGTGAACTTCAGCTCACAAAAGCTTTTGCTATATATAGACATATCTACTTTGATATTTGTATAAGATGAAAATCTACCCTGCCTTCTACTTGATTTCATACCAATATGGCAAAATACATCTCTTTTCAATGAAGACCAGTGAATTATGATGGTATAAGTGAGATCAGAATGAAATTCTCAGAGTAAAGCAGATATCTCATGAATTATCCTCCCATTTCTATTTCTGAGAGGTCTTCCATGAGAGTCTTGAGTCAGCCTGACCCTACCTACCTCATGGGATTCAAGACCATCACAACCTCAAGAGAAGTAGCTGCCAGCCCTCATCTCCAGCACTTGTTTCACAGTATCATCTGTCCTAAAACTAGACACCATTATACCATCATGGGTCTAGAGCAGGGGTGGGCAATTATTTCGGGCAGAGGGCCACTTACCAAGTTTTGACAAGCTGTCAAGGGTCACATTTCCTTCTCCAGTACAGGGACACAGGAACAGCCCCACAGTCCCAGGCCAGAAGCCTCTGCTAAGCAGGAACTTCTGGTTGGGGAGGCAGGGCTGGGGGGGGGGAGGGGCTTGCTACTGGCTTCCCCTGGGTCCTACTGCCCCCGTCTCATATCCTCTTTGACAGGCAGCCAGAAGCAAATAAATATTAACTTTCTAAATTTTTTAGGGGTCCCAGGGGATGGATAGAACAGCCTGGCAAGCTGGATTTGGCCTCCAGGCCATATTTTGCCCACCTCTGATCTAGAGCAATGGCAATGACCTCACTGGAATGACCGAGATTTGTTCCCACATGACAGATCAGTATCAGGGCTGTCCTTCATTTGCAAGCAATAAGGCAGAACGAGGCACCTCCTTTGTTTATTCTCTCGCCCACTCTGATGAAGACAAAGGCATGAAGGGCATGAGTCCATATGCGCTTCAGCTTGGGGAAATTTATATTAGTGCTAACGTAAGTGACAAATGTACCTAACTGCTGGGAGAGCAGGCCGTCCCAGCCTTTGCACTGCCAGTGATTTCTTGTAGCACAAACTGGTTCCTGGAGCAAAAGGGTTAAACCTCATTCTGCAAACCTGCACTCATAATATTAATGTCATACTTTCCCATGAATGCTAATGAACGTAGGCGTGTGTGTTTAAAAGGGTTCCGCATTTCCTACAGAGAATCTGGAGGTGCTCTCAGTTCCCAGAGCCTGAAATCAGACGTCAAAGGCTGGCATCAACAGCTGCCTCGCTGATCCTCCTTGCATGTAAAGTAGAAACCTCAGCCTTCAGAGTTCTACCCTGAGTGACGCTTCCACACCCTGAGCTGCTTTGCATGGCTAAGCACGAACATTTCCCTGTCTGCAGGTCCCTTCCCCTGAGGAAGATGGCAGGGAAAGGGTGAGGGGTGATGGGGCTGCCCTTGGCACTGGAATGACAGCTTGCCATTAATAGCACTTGCCTCCGATGAGGATATGCAGGTACTTTCATCAATCAGCTTTAAATTAAAACTTCATTTAATTGAAGATTTATGCAAGCATGATTCCTGCAGTTCAGTCCATGATTTGAAATATGCCCCTCAGAGCCAGCAATTCCAGACACGGCAATAAAAGGGGATGGAGCAGTCCCTGCTGCTGGAACAGTCTGCAGGAATCAGCTCTCATACAGTTGGCTTGATTGAATATAGGGACGTTCTGGTGACATCACAATCATTTCCATAGCAATGCACTCCAGTGTCCCAATCAGGATATTAGGAGCCGAATTCCTTGCTACCGTGAACTAATGTGCTGGCAGAGGATTTCAACCTACAGTTTCAGCTGGGACATTAAAACAGAACTGAAGAGTTCTCAAAGCAGCAACAATCCTGATTTCATACAAGTGACACTGAGCAATAATGGAAATAGGAAGGTAACCAGAGAAATTCTGGACCTGATTCACCACTGCCTTTGACCTTGCCTGATCATTTACACCATGGCAAAATGAGTATAAAACATTATACGATCAAAATGGTAACACAATACACCCACTCTGCAAAGATGCAATAAGTGTGACAGCAAAAAATGCAAGCCAGTGAAAACTCAGACTTGCCATCCTCCTTGTTCAGGGTATTCAGACACTGTCCATTGTAATATAACAACATTTCTAACCCAAATTTGGACTGAGAAGCAAAGTAAATTTCAGCTCAAAGGGCATTCTTTTTTAGAAACTTGTTATCTTCTTATCACACCTTCTTATGTATCATGTAACACTAGCATTATTATTGGAACTCTAATTTACTGGAAATATATTTCCCTATATATATGGAATCTCTCATATAGGCTTGAAATCTTTTTGGAAGAAGTACAAAGGGTCTTCTTCCTCTTCAGTGTATGTTTGAATAACTTTCATTAAATGTGATAGGTGCACTATTTTCAAGCCCTAAATTGAAGATATATCCTCAGAACATCATCTCCACTGCTGCAATAAAACATATGGATACATCAAACCACCCCCAGAAAGGTTCTCCTCTCCTTTTCCTGCTAATGATTTGAAATGATAAAGCTGTGTTACAAATCATGGGTAATTTCTTAATACACCCAGTGAATGTGTCTACACATGCATTTATGCCAGTTTAAATTTACTGCAAAGTAATTTACTGTGCAGTAAGTGGGAATAGGCCAGTGTTGACATGTGCAGTCATTAAAGTTGTGTGTGGATTGACTTGGAACTAAAATTAATCCCAAGTCAGTCCACACACACACACACACACACACACACACACACACACACACACACACAGTGTTACTACACAGTTAGATGTCTACA
>NW_017728929.1:6492120-6511221 GCF_001723895.1 Crocodylus porosus | reverse complement strand
ACACACACACACACACACACACACACACACACACACACACACACACACAGTGTTACTACACAGTAAGGCATCTACATGTGCATTACTGAACAGTAACTAATCAGGTGTAAATTTGATACTTGCATGATGCAGATATCAAAATTATGCTCAAGTTGGCATAGGTCACCATATTTGCTGTGCAGTATGGGCATGCACATATAAATGTGTGCCTGTACTACTCAGTAATTGTGTTTACTGCTTAGTAAGTGTGCATGTGTAGATGCACTCAATATGAAAGCTTCCTCTCTGTGGGGAGGAAAGGTCAGGGCTTTGTTTCATATCAAGTTATAAAAAAGAACTTCTAATTCCATCCACATTCTCCCCAGTAGACCCAGGGCCAGAACATTACCTGTTGCAAACAGTCAAGGCTACATGGAAGACCTGCCTCATAATTTTGTTTGTGACCTCATAATTCATTTTCCTGGCAAGAGTGATGGTGTCACATTCAGGGGAATCTGACTTCAATGGGGAAGCAGGAGCATATGAACTGTCAGGAAACAATGATCCTGTTTTCATGTAAATGACTGAGGTAATAGCTAAAAAATAATGGAAAAGGAAGGGGAATATAGAAAATGTATGATATTTACTCTAGGCAGAATTGTTTCAGAAACTGTTCAGCACAATTGTTTTCTTTAGCCTTCCATGAAGTGTCAGCTGCTCTGTAAAGATGGATAGCAAAAATTCTATTTGAATAACTACAAATAGAGAAATTAACTGCCAGGTTGTTTTTCCTGCCTTTTCCCCAGAGCTAAAAACCTGCTGTGGGAGGCAGAGTGATGTAATTGTAGGCAGAGCATCATTTCCCAGCTGCTGGGAAGGCCTATTATGGCTTAAATTAAATATAAACACAGATGAGATAATCCCTTTTATCTCTAAAGGTGGGAAAGGCCACTTCATGCCTTTCCCCAGAAGCGAGCGTTGAGCACTTTAGCAAAAATGGCATTCTTTGCTTAATAGGCCACAATCTACATGTTCTTCCAGACAGCACTCCCATGTCAGCCCAGAGGAGCAGGACAAGGACCAGGCCCTAGCCAGTTCCCCATGTATGTTGATCAGCACTGACTGCAGTGAGCTACGTGGTAAGGAGCATCAGTTTACCCAGATGAGGTTCTGCTTTCTGTAATGCTGCTTCTATTTACTTCAGTTTGACACAGCCCACAAGGTGCTTGCCTTACAGGGCTTCCTGCCACAAATTACATTACATGCTATCATTCAGACTCCTAGCATCAAACTCACCCTCCCGCTCAGAGTATCAACAATCCTTCTATTCAACAAATTATACTCCCACTGCCCAGCGTCCTCACTCCTTACACAAACATAGGAAAGAGAGGTGGTCTATGAGGCATGACCAGGATATTAGTAAATCCAGGCTCTAATGGTCCAAGAAGAGAAGTGAATAGGGGTAGAAAGTGGAGAGTATCAACCTTTTCAGCAACTCCCTATTGATTGAGCCAAGGGAGCTCCAGCTTTAGTATCACCACTGGTCACAGCCATGGGGCACAAGAAGAGAGAAGTTGTCTCTCAAAGACCTAGGTCCCAAACCATCTGAGTCTTTAAGGTCAGAAACATCCCTCCGCATTCCACCTGGACACTAGCAAACCAGGGCAGCTCACTAGTCACACAGTCCTGTCCCTATTGGTCAGCTCCCTTCCAGCGTCTGGCTGCAGTTTGTTGTATCTAAGAATCAGAAAGCAAGGTACAGAAGGAAAACCGAGAAGAAACTGATTATCAGAGGTTTTGGTGTAATGTCCCATTGCCACTTTTTGAGCCTACACACACATTTTATCACTGATTTTAGATTTGATCCAGTTTGGGCCAAAACGTCAGGGCACTGCTCAAGCAAACACTGAGTCTTTTTACTTCTTTAATAATAAAAGAAAAAGCCTCCGAATTTTACATCTTATATTGCACGTATTGATCAATAGGGCACGACCTGTTTTGTTATAGCTCCAACATCCTCAATCCTTTTTCAGTGCTGCCAGTAAAAACTCTCTTCATTTTTACTCTCTAAAGATTTTACTGGTCACACTTTACATTATTATGTTTTAAGTGGTTTATAACAGGTTAAGGAATAACTATTAGGTGTTTTAATAAATGATCAATCAACTGTTATTGATTGTAGAGTCCATCAGGTCAACAGCTTGCTTGTAGCCAAGTCTTATAACCATCTATAACATCAATCGATGAACTTCTAATTATCTATTGTTCATGCTGCAGCTGCACACATCTATGACAATCTAACAATCTAAAAATCACTTATTTGCTTTTTACTATTGTCACGGGGTGGGGCGCAGGAGTGGCCGTGATCTCTCTAGCACCCCCTGCCGTGTCAAGTAGGTGATCCAGCACCCTCTTTTCTCGCCTGCCACGTCTTGTTGGTATATGGTTCTAGAAGGGAGGCTGCCTCTTGTCGCCCTGGACACCGCGCTATGCTTACACTGTCCCCCGTTCCGTATGGTGTGACCTGGTGCACCCCAGCCTTATGGGCTATGCGTGCCTCCTACCTCCCCTTTAGCACGCCCCAAGCCTCGCAGCTGTACTGGACGTTATCTGGTCAGATTCCTACATCCGCCCTTCACCGGCGCCCCTGGGCTTGTCACGCAACCGGCGCCCCTATATCCACTAGCCCTCTCGGGCCTACTAATTATATCCGCCCCCCTCCTGGGGCCCACTCAATATACTCGCCCCTCCTGGGGCCTCTCCATGCACATATGGTACCCCCCCACTGGGGCCTGTCCCTCCTCATGCTCGCCCTCTCCGGGCTCTCTCTAATCGCGGACTCGCCCTCTCTGGGCTTGTCTCTATAGTAGCAACCTACCCTGGGCTTCTCTTCCTGTGTGCCCCCCTTTGGGCCTAACACAAGCCCCTCAGGCTTCTCGCTGGTGCTTCTTGCAAGTGGGGCTCAGGTGGCCTTAGCCGTGCTTGGCCCCCAAGATCCTCTTTGCCCCTTCTCAGGGCTGGGGTATTACACCCCGAACTACAGTGCCCTCACCAACTCTGTGCACCCCTATTATGGTGCCCTCAAGGGCCCTGGGGTCCCCACCACTGTGGAGCCCCTCTGGGACTCTTCCCAATTGGGGCTCAGACAGCCCTAGCCTTACCTGGCCCCCTTGACCCCTTTCTCTGGCTCCTGCCCCACTAGGGCTTCTACCTATGCCCACACCAGGCTTCGTCTCACTAAACGTGCCCTCCCTGGGCTCCTCAATCTGTTTGCCCCATCTGGGGCTGGGGTCTAGACACCCCACAATACAGCACCCCTCTCTGGCGCTGGGAGCACCCCACCTCCCTGGGGAGCTCCTGATAAGGCCTCCTCCACCCCTACAGCCTCACCCAGTCCTCCGGTATAACAATAACTAAACAGAACCATAAGCCAATCGGCTGTAACGCAACAATAAGCCTCCTGGCTATAACATAGGATCTAGGCCCACCTGGCTCTCTTGCAGAGGCCTCCCAGTCAGGGTTATCTCCACCCTTACCATGATGCAGCCCCTTGAGTGGTCAGGCTGCACCACTCGTCTCTGCTCTGCTTGGCTCTCCTGCGCCTCAGGCTGCCAGAAGGGAACTGCTGCTAGGCTTTGGCCTGGGCTGTTTATAAAGGCCCGGCCCTGCCCCCTTCTGGTCATGTGACGAGCCTGGCTGCTCCGGCAACCAACACCTGTGCTGTCTCGGGGAGCTTCAGCAGCCCTTATTCCTTCATAGGAACTGGGCACCCAAGTGCTCCTGTGACAACTATCTAAACGTAAATGGAATCTGAGGGTAAGGTGCAACTCATTTACTTTATTCTTTCTAACTATGGCAATCATTGCTTCATTACCTCTGCCACCATTTTGACAGAGTCAAACGATAGCTAGACACCCACTTTGGGACGACAGAATTACCACAGAAGAAAGTCTGGAGTGATTTGGGGTTCTGTTGTTTCCGAGGCTGCCAGTAGCAAGAGAAAAGCTTTAATCTACAAATAGATGAGGCAGGAGACAATGGCGGAGTGAAGAAGCCCTGGGATTATCTATGAATGAGTTAATTAAACTAGAGAACAGTGACTGGGGAATAGCGGTGCTTGGATTAGACTTGTCTCTTTAATTAATGCCTGGAACAAATTTCCTACAGAGAAAGATAGATCAGGATTGGAGCATTACTGTAGCTTCAGTTGTAATACCTTCTATGTGCAATCAGACCTCCTTTTGTTTCCCCTGAAGTCCCCCCTCCCAGATCTCCACTGCATGGCTACTTCCCCCATGCTCATTTAATGGAAGAGAGAGAAAACGTCATCTGAAAACTAGCCATGAGCAAAGAGGAATTTGAAAGACGTAACATAGAAAAGACAGCAAGGGAAAATTAATGGGAAGGAGAAAAAAAGAAGAGGAAAAAGAGAACGGTGGGGAAAAAAGGACTGAGAAAAGAGAAGGGAGGCACACAAAGCCAAAGAAAACAGTTCTTCTCCTTCCAAAGTGTGTTTCTCAATCAAACATAGGACAGTTCAATAACATGGGAAGGGAAAGTGGTGAGAAAGGGCCAGATTCACAGAGACATTTGCATAGTCAAAGATGCAGACAGGCGACTTCTTCACTTAGATGCTCTTGTAAATGCCACTAGACACCGATCTGCACCTTGAGGCACCTACAAATGTTTGCAAATCTGGTGCACAGAGGTGACTGCCAATGAATATTAACCTCTCCAATCATTTCACTCCATCACACTTAGCTCAGACACTGCTCTGTAGCAAGCCTGAGTGCAACAAGAGGGACAAACTCCACAGCAGCCCTCAGGCCAGGATTTAAAGGAGCCTGGCACAAGAAGCAGAAATGAGATCCTTTTGACTCTCCCTCCCACCCATTTGCCCCTATATCCACACATTCATTTCTACTATTTCTGTGGGTCTTGTGCTTGTTGACAGTGTTTCCTGTAGGGCCCAGCCTTAATGAACTGTTTCCAGAAGTGGAAAATGCTCCAGGAAAGAATTATTTTTTTCACAGAAGTAAATATTAGCTCAAGAAGGGGAATGTTTCCAGCTTTTTGTTTTCATGAGAAATACTTCCATAGCTCTGAGCAGGACACAAGTTACAAATGGCTTGAAGATGGTTTATGTTGAAAGGCACTAGGGGAGTATAATTCCACTTGCTGGTGATACGAAAGAGATGGGAGTGGGAGGCCTCACGGCAACTCCACCCTCAGCCAGAGAGTCTGGGATTTATCTATGAGGAGCATACAAGGAGGGGGGAAGGTACATACCAAGGAGCTAGTGTACGTTGGGTCAGAGGTGTCATCTTGCAGGTAGCGTGAGAGGCCAAAGTCAGACACTTTGCACACCAGGTTACTATTGACCAGGATGTTCCTGGCAGCAAGGTCCCGGTGCACGTAATTCATCTCTGCAAGGTACTTCATGCCAGCGGCGATCCCTCTGAGCATCCCCACTAGCTGGATTACTGTGAACTGCCCATCATTTTGCTGCAGATACAAAGAGCAAGAACCATAATTAGCACGATCCCTTTATGGACAGGCCCAATAAACAGCTCTCTTTACAAGCAGAGTGTGGTCTGGTGCCTGGGACTTGCACTTGCAGACCCAAGTTCCAATTCTGGTTTTGCCACTGACGTGCTACGTAGTCATGAGCAAGTCACTATTCCTCCACACTGTTATATTCCTCCACACTGCTAATGGAGACCACAGCCTCTCTATGGCAAGGCCCTTCCTAGTTAGATAGCTATCGGGCCTAGTACAAGAGAGCCTGAATTTGGCTGAGGCCTCAAGGTACCAACAGGGCTCTTATTCATTCATCCTGTGAATCCAATTTTTTGGTGAATCTAGTAGGAAATAAGCCAACAAATTGGTTTTTTAACTAACTTAGGGAGAAGATATTTTTCACAGCCTGGCTCCGTTTCTGGGTTTTACTTTCCCGAGATTGAAAATCCCTCCTGAGCTCCAAATTATCTTATTTTCCTCTCTTCTTTCAATTCTTTTCCCCCTCCAAATAAAAACAGCTGACCATATATTTTGGTGACCTGTCCTATGAATGAGACAAAACAGGACAATTTCCTTATGCCCCGTCTAGGTTAGGTTGGTGCTGAAGGAAGTGCCACACTGACTCCCCATCAATAGTACAAAGCTAAAAGGTTCCCAGGAGAAAATATTACCAATTTTACCACATGACAATATGGCTACCTTGGTGGTGAGTGGATTGTGCCTTCATGACACAAGCCAGTTTTGAGCACCATGTAGATTGGGCAGAAAGGACAGGATAAACACTTCTCTGCTCATAGGCTGATGCAGATGTGGGAATGAATCTGTATCTCCAACTCTACCCTATTCGGGTGTGAGGATGTCAGCAATGGCAAGGAACAATTTATCTTCTCAGCAAGACATTGAGAGTGAAATTGCTCCTCATGCCTAGAGAGAGGTCCACAGATTTCCTTACCTGTCTCTGCCTCCCCAACTCCTTTAACACACCTGCATAAGGGTGAGGAACAGTCCTGTTTCATTACTTGGCTTTGGTCTCTGCACAGAGTGGAAATGATGACCTACTTTGCTGTCTTTCCACGCAGCTGATGCACCAATTAGCGATGCTATTTTTACATCAAGGCTGAAATTAGACTTATAAGTTACCTGCTTCTGAGCTTAAGAAATAGAGTGGGATTTACAGGATTTGGATGCTAAATTCCCGTTAATTGATTCTTTGGTTCCCTTTGAAAATCATATTCCAAGTAGGACTCTTCCTCCCCTTCACGCTCATGCCTATTCATTACCCATTCCTCATTTATTCTCCCTCCATCTCTATCTTTTATGCCTTCTTCCCCCAGTCTCCCAGGCTTTTTGTAGCTTTGGCTAAGCATGCCTTTGAGCTGCTTCCACAACCCTAGATACATGGTGTAGGATGCCGGTATGAAGAAGGCTGGTTGCTTTCCTTGCCCCATGAGGATTATTTATGTGTGCATTTGTCTGGCACTTCTGTGGCTGCTGCTTTTTCTAAATGATGCTAGAGACTCTAATGAGACTGGCATTGTCCACAAGGAGCCACAGGGCTGACACCTTGTCACTGACTTGCTATGGACCCTGCCAGCTGGTGCTGAAATTGCTCCAGGCTCACAACCACTTATAAAAATAGCAAGAAAACAAATAGACATATCTTTCTCTCAGACTGTGTTTACTTATCCCCTGCTTTTAGATCACTTCAGTGAGCTGCCCCTATGTCAGCCCAACGTGCTGGCAATTCAGAAGTCCTCACCTTTGCTTTAGCTTCCCCAACCCTTGGCAGGCCCCTACTCCATTCATGGATCATGAAGGTGCTGGACGCCAGTAGAGCTTTCTGCCTTGCCAGGCTGATTGCCGCAGGGTGCAGCTAGCCCACTCCCCAGGTTTTAGTGCTGTTGTTATCACAGAATCATAGAAAAAAGGGCTGGAAAGGATCTATAGTTTATCTTTTCATTCACCTGTCCTTCGTGTGAATTTCTCCCCTCCATTCCTTTTGTAGTTGTATTTACAGCTATCTGCTCCTCCTGGCTGAGGGCTCTGGGGGAGATTTTCCCAAGTCAGAAAGGAATTTAGGACGGTAAGCCTCATTGAAAGGCGACAAGACTTGAGCTCCTCCCTCTCTTGGGCTTGTTTGAAAATCTCACCCTCTGTCAATACTGATTCTTGGTTCACTCATTAGGGTCCGCCTTCTATCTGGAAAACCATGTCCTCCATTAATCCAAGTAGCAGAGGAGGACTCACTGGATCTTCTACATGACACTGTGCTTCAATTCCAGCTAGCACGAATCCCTTCACTATGGTGTTAAAAACAAAGCCAGAGAGATTATAATCTTTACTTACCCTCAGAAAGGAGTCCAGAGCTCCATTCTCCATAAACTCTGTGATGATCATGACTGGCCGGCTTTTGGTCACCACTCCTTCCAGCCGAATGATATTCGGATGGTCAAACTGTCCCATGATGCTGGCTTCACTCAGGAAATCCCTACGCTGCTTCTCAGAGTAGCCAGCCTTTAACGTCTTTATAGCTACATAGATTTCCCTCTTGCTGGGTAGTTTCAGACGTCCTTTATACACTTCACCAAACTCCCCTGCAATTGCAAGAACATGTGTCACAACCACAGAGTAACAGTACCACAGATTTTCCCATCACTCCTTCCAGCCTGATTGGCTGAAAAACCTGTTCAGTTCAATAGTGGTCTTCTCTCACAAATCTGCTGGTTTCCTCCCCTTTGAAAGGGGAAGTGCCACAGGCCCCTGGCAGATGTTCAGTTAAAGGCGCAATGGGATCTGAACCATGATCCCAACAATTGCACCTCCTGTCACGCCACATATGCATGGCAGGAGGCACAACTGTAGGATCAGGCATCAGATTCCAGTTGGACCCTATTGCTGGTGCAGGTTCAGGGGCTAAGAGATTATGAATACTTAGATATTTTCCTAAATCTAAACTGCTATAATTCATAGAATCATAGAGAAGCAGGGCTGGAAGGGATCTCCAGGGGACACCTAGTCCAACCCCCTGCCTGAAGCAGGATCATCCCGATCTAAACCATCCCACACAATCCATAATCTAAACTCTTCATAAAACTACCGTTAGCCCTGACATAATTTGATGCCATTCACTTTCATATTGCATTTTCTTCATCTTGGACAGTGAAAATAAGCCTGTCGGTTTCACTTCAATTTAGAATCAAGTTTAACTTTCTGGTTGGCATGTAACACACTGAGACAATGCTGTCTGTCTTTGGGGCCAGAGATCTACCAGCGAAAGTTTGCATTCAAAACAACTAGGGTTCAGTTATCCATTCATCCATCCATCCACCCATCCAATATGACTCTCTCATATGTGTGAGTGAGTAAAAACCATTAGGGTTGTTAAGAAAGTCTTTCATCAAAACCTTTTTTTCCCCCCACAAAAAATTAGATCTTGTAAGTGGGGAGAAGGGAACAAAAACTGAGTCTCTTTTTCTTGAAAATTTTTGATTTAGGAACAGAAAATGAAAACCCTGAAATGTGAAAATATCTGGCTGCTGCTAACTATTATTTTCCATATGGTGGTTTTTAAATATGGTGTCAAAACGGATGGTTCATGTTTGAGTTAGCTTTATGACTGCTTTGAATTGACAGAAAACTACCAAGCAGCCAATGCACTGCTGTGTCTAACTTCAAAGGCATAACAATTCATTTTTCCTTTGAATTTCTCACACTGGCTATTCCTTTCCATTAGCATAATACAGTTGTTTAAAAATAACACCAGGAATGCTATAAATGATATGAATAGCTTCTATCTACCTACCTACTTACCCACATACCTATACGTCTGAAATAAGACTAAAAAGAGATGTCTGTCTTTGTCTTGTTATTTCCTGGAAGCTAAACCAGGAAACTTAAAAATGCATGAAGATCAATCAGTGAGTAAGTTAACCAAACTTCATCTTTTTTAGGCAAACGTATGACTGTTCTTATTTTAACAAATGAGTGAACAGATTAATACCAAGAGAAAGGTTGAAGCCCATGAAGAGATGGGAAGAGGAGGAAGCAGTAGCTGCGGAGAAAGTTATAGAAGCTTATCTAGGACAAAATGAGACACACCTGCTCCAATGACTTCTTCGATCTTCACAAAGGACACGTCAATCTCCTTGGCAAACTCGCGGACAGCCTCATTTGGGTCTTCATAAGTGAAGGGATCAATGTAGATCTTCATTCCTGGAGAGCCTTGTTATACGAGATATGGGAGGGGCAGTCACAGAGGGAGAACAAAGAGAGTACTAAAAAGCTGGGGGGAAGGGTTTTAGAAGCATCCTACATCTTTCTGACACTTTCCTCATTACATGTCCATTAAAAACATATTCCTCTTAGCTCCTCTGCTTCTCCTCCACCCTTTCCAGACCCCACTCAACTCTTCCTCCATTACACTATTTTCTTTTACTGCTCTGTCTTCCATTTCTCCTCCATTAGCTTTTCTCTTACTCCTCTCCTGGAAATGTAGAATATATTACTTATAAGTTGACAGATTGAGACCAGTCCAAACAGTGCACATGAGAACTTGGATTGTGCCATTATTTATTGAAGTCATACCAAATGCATTAGAAGCAAAATCAAGGTAGAATTGCAGGTAGATACCAATATTTATCAGTTTGACACCTTTCTGGGGCTAGAGGCTATTGTTAAGGTTATCTCAGGCAACTGTGGATTAATATTGAAAGTGCTAGATAAAAAGGGAAAAACAAAAGGAGAAAAACAGCAATGGGGGAAAGAATAACTGAAGAAAAGGAGAGAAAAGGTGAGGAAGAAGTAAGTTTTATTTTAACCTTTCTGAGTAACAAAATGCTAAAAAGAAAGAAAAGATAGAAGAAAATGAAAAAGAACAATAAAGAAATGTAAAATACAACATAGATCCATAGACAGGCAAATGGATGCACATGTGGGAGGTATTACATTACTGCTTACTGTCCTTGCATACTCCAGATTTTCCCTCACCCTGTATTTATCTATTTTGACTGTAATCCTTTGAGGCAAGGTCCCTGTACTACTACTCTGGCTTTTGTGCAGTGCTCAGCACCAGTGGACCCGTTCTGGGTTAGTCCCTAGACACTGTTGCAATAAACAAGATTAATAATAGATATGTAAGAACAGAAGTTTCCCAGCAACATACATCCATACAGTCAAACCAACAGACTGATGGACAGAACAGTCTTCAATATTTCAAGACAGAAATGACACCATCCCTAGCCCTGACAGTTCAAAATTCATGACAAAGGCATGAATTAAAGCCATGAACTAAAATCATGAAATAACTGGGGTTCTTTCTATTTCTCTTCTAGTTTCCAAATCTGTTGGTCCAAAAAATAAGGACAAAGGTCCAGTCAAGTCTAGGTGGCCCACTGCACTAGCATGGTAAGACCATGCCATTTTATGTAGCCAATGGCACACAAGGGAGTGATGTGACTCCCCATCTCATCCATCTCCATTTGACTGTCAGCCTGAATAACCATCCCATTTACAACTGAGTCTGCTGTGCGGGGTGGCCTTTGGTGCAAGTTCAGCGTGAGGTCTTCAACTTGCTCTATCTTCATGCTTCTTTGAATGCATCCTCAACATCACAGTTCAATAGCATGGGCTAGGAACTCTACTTAATTTTTAAGGAAAGCTGAGATTCGCACGAAGTAACAGGGCTCCAGGAGCTGAGACTTTATGCTGGAGAAACAGCATGTTAAAATCAAGAGAGACAGCAGCCCTGAATGTCTTTCTTCAGTGCTCTGTTGGAGGTGTCATTCACTCCCAGAGGTTTTTGGTCTATGCCAGACAACTTAGAGCTGCAGCTTCTTAAGTAAACACATAGCAAGAGGTTTTCTCCATGCCGTCTCCTGTTTATATTGAACATTCAGCTCACAGGGGTGCAGTTACAAACCAAAACTACAATTAGCTGGTTTTATGGTAAGGAAAGTGGCAAGTTTATGATGCTGCATGCATAATTTAAGAAATATTTATTTACCCAAAAAGGACTTTGATAGTTTTGTGGCTGCTACTAAATTGATAGAGTGTAGCAATTATAATCAAAAACCTGAATGGTCTGATAAAATATGATCTACAGGGCTGCCATAGCAAATAGTCAGGCATTATTTTTGCCTACTAAAAAATCATTCCAAGGTCTCTCACATCACGGCTGCCAAGATGCAGCCAGACAATGGTAGATTTTGTAGGGCGCTAGAGAGAGATGTGGAATCTGCCTCTGGGAATCAGGTCAGGCTGTGCTCCTGTTACTATACATGTTAAAAAGAGAAACAACATTCTTATGGCCCAGGGATGGAAATGACATTAATGATGGCTTCTCACATGGCATTTCCTCTCCTTTGGTACCCATTAACCAATGGAAAAAAAATGAGTCAGCTAAGCACTGTTGGAATAAAGCAATCAAAAGGTGTTTTTCAGAATGAACTCCTGTACGTCTGGACAAGAGAAGTGGGCAGCACCGCTGCTCCCCAGGTGGCAGGCCCTATTTGCAGATGCTCTCCTCTAATTATATACATTTAGTAACGTGTCAGTCCTGCATTATTCCTCAGAGTGACAGCATCAAATAACAACATTTCCTGGTAGCTCAATTCAAATTCTCCTTTCCCTTAGAGCTCATGGAGGGGTAGGGGACCTGCCACAGAAATATTTCCAGTGGCTGGAAGTCAAAGAGGCTCTGTGGCTGACTACCTCTTCTCCTCCTGCCTATGTCTGTCTAATTAGACTAAGTTATCTGCGGTAGAGACTGTCTCCTATCACTTGTCACTACAGTGTTTAGTCCCTTGTGGCCCTGCTCCCACATTGGGCCTCCAGCTAATATAATCTTTTAAGGACAGTGGTTTTCAATCTTTTTTCATTTACAGACCCCTAAAAAATTTTGAATGGAGGTGCACACCCTTTTGAATTGTAAGTGTGGCTATTCATATACTTTTGATTAATCATAGTCTTCGTTCATGGATGCCTTAGACACAGTCTAAGGACCCCCAAGGGTCCGCAAACCCAGATTGAAAACCACTGTATTAGGATATGGAGATGTATAAACTCATTGGGTGCATCTACATGAGCTATTAATGCAGCTCTATAAAGTCTGGTGCAGTTCACGCCAGAGTCAGCTGTTCCTGGGTGCAGCGTCTTCATGGGTACCCGAGACCACAGCAGTTTGAGTTGGGAACTGGAAGCAGGCTCAGTGGCTCAGCCCCGGGCCCCGAGTGGCAGCGTCAGGCAGTGGAGGGGCTGCCTGGGACACAAGAATGCCGAAACTACAGAGCCGTGTAACTGAGCCCCTGAGCCTGCTACCAGCCTCGGGGCTGCTCCACTTCGACTCAAATTCCTGCGGTCCGGGTCAATGTTTCCATGTGTGTTTCTGCACAGTAAATGATTCCACTATATGACAGTACTGTTTCTGGCACTACTATCTTATGGCAGAGTTCATTAATATACAGTGCCCTAATACTGGCTCACGTGTAGATGGTGATGCTTTACCGTGGAGCTCATCAGTCAACTCTGCAGTAAAGCGCACAGATAGATGCATTCACTGACCCCAAAGTTGGGACATATACTCTTTTTTTCTTCCCCCCCCTTTAATTTTCTTTCTCTGTTCCCACCTCTTTTAAATCCCTCCATACCCATCTCCTCCTTTCCCTGACCATCTCTTTCCTGGCTTCAATCCATTTTGTTCTGTTTCAGTCTCTGAAATTTTAACACATTTCTGACCCACTCTTGCCTACCCTTCTCTAAGTCCCTGTTAAGAGCAGGAATGGATGCATTCCACTGATAAAGAGCTTTGTATGTGATGGGGCTGGTCATGTCAGCTAGTTACCACTGGACTAAATGGGTGCTGCTTACTATTATCTCACTGAAAATAATGAGGTATGCGATAGTAAGAAAAGGCTTCCCCTTTCATTTCAGCTAACCTCAGCCTACTGCTTTCCTTCTACCTCCTTCTCCCTCAGTTGCAGGGGAGTCCAGCCACAATGAAAGGCTGGGAGGGGAATGGGACATTAAGGATTTACTGTGACTGGCTTAACTGGGTTAAGTGACATGACGAAACAAAATTTATCTCACCTGACCCTCACTGCCTGTGTGATGTTCAGTATCATGACAGCCGATTTCATTCAACCCATCCCTGTTCAACCCCAGTACACTCTGCAGTGTGAATAGCTGGCACTGCTACAGGACGTGGGGGAGGAGGTCCCTTCCCCACAGCTTCCAGGGGGATGTCATGAGGGGCACACTCAGAAAGGATGCAGCCTTGCAATAGGTAAGGGACGCCGTAGCCTTTTGAGGCAGGTGATGAAACAATCTGTGCTACCATTCTCCAAAAGGGAAGGTGTTTCAGGACTTAGTTATCATCCCACTGTCTGCAGGGGCTGGCAGAAGGGACAATCTGGTGACTGCTTGGGAAACAATGCACCTTGCCTGGAGACTGCATACACAGATGCACATACATGAGGCTCCTAGGTCCCCTCAAGCTCCTGCAGTGGAAGTTAAGCCTAGCCATCCATTACATTCAACCTTAGCCATCAGTTTGCCTCCGTCTACCTTCCCAAGACTTTCTTCTTAAGGGAAAGGATGACACGTGGGGCCACATCCTATTCCACCTAGTAGATGCCTAAGTGAGATCCTATTCCACCCTTCTCAAGTCCCTGAAAAACCATTCATGGAAAAGGTGGATGGGTCCCCTCTTCTTCCTACTTTGCGTGACTCAATTTTAACGTTAAGATGAAGTTGTGCTACAAAAATAGATACACTGGTAGTTTTTCAGGCACTCAACCAGGTTGGAAAAGGATGGTGCTTAGGTGCCTGCCGTGGAATAGGATCTGGCCCACCATGAATTTTTTTAAATTATTTTTTCTTTTAAGGACAGATCCTTTGGGAGAGGGGAGGAACATCTGTTCTCTCCTTTCCTGCCACTCCTGCTCTTGCTACTTCAACCCCCAGTACCTACCTATCCTCAATCCTTCACTTGAAGGAACTGGTGGAACTGACCCAGCCAGCGGGGGTATCAGCTAACTGTCTCCATTGTGTGTCCTCCCACTTCCATTGAGTATATACAAGTAGAGACTTATGGTTTTCCAGTCTGCAAAGTCTTTGTGGCAAGTCTACACCTCAAAATCTGTTAAATGGGCAGAAGATCTGTGAAAGCAAGGGTCTCCAGATGATTATTTCCAGACTCTACAGGAAGGGAGAGACCTTCCTCCACCCACATCTCTCATTAGTTTCATGTTTTCTCCCTCATCATCATGTCTATGTTTAGTGGCTAAACTGCTCTTCTGGGACCCATTTTAACTGTTATTTGCTTTAATTAGGAAGTGTGATTAGACATATTATTAAGCACTCCCTTAAGAATAAGGATCCCATTGCACTAAGTAAGTCATGGAAAGCTGACAAGCAGAACACTCCACAAACTGCTGCATCCTCTTCATGGCTGCACATACTCTAGGTTGGGAATTTAAATCAGACCGCTGCCTCCATGAGTTGCCAAAAAACAATTTTGACTTGGCCATGACATCGAAGTAACTGATCTAAAGAACTGGTGAGACACTGCCAGTTAAATGTGGAATGACAGTGCAGGACAGCTATTGAAAGAATGATCTTGTGATGATTCCTGGGTCTGGAATTCAGCAGGGAGGAGAGATTAATCCTGCCTTCCCACCCAAGAGATGGTTTGGGCCAGAGACCAAAGTTTCCAAGCCCAGTGATGGAGGCTGCAATGAAGCCATCTGTGCCTCTCCCAGTTCATAAATCCCTTTATGGCTCAGGCTCATACACTTTAACTACCCCATAAATTTTTTTACAGGAGCAGCTGATGCTCCAGCCAGGATTACAAAGGGATTTACAGGATCGTAACCAAGACTGACTGATCCAAAACCTGAATGAATAAAAAAGAAAGGCTAAGTTGGGATGCAGCAGCCTGGTGCCCCATATCTCTGCCCTCTGCTGATGCAGCCTGGGCTTTCAGTGTCCTGGGGGACTCTTGGGAAAATTCTGCATAGAGGATACCATGTGTTAGGCTGGGGACATATTTATCTTCACTTACTGTCACTGGGTGATATGCGCCCGAAGCGAACTAGGTCATCAAACCAGGTATTTCGCCTAATAGCAGTATTCAGAGGGTATGTCCTTCCTCTCCCCTCCACACTGAGTTGCCCTTCCTCTGCTTGCTGGAAGGGGTGCTTCCAGTGTGCTTCCCCCCACAGAAGAGATGCAGAGTTATTTCTCTTCTTTCCCCCTCAAGCGCATCAGGAGCAGGAGGAGCAGCCTGTGGATCCAATGCTGCCAGGCTGTTAGGCAGGAAGAAAAGCATGCAAGTGTAGAGGAGACTCTGTCCATGCATTCAGAGGCACATCCCATGCCGGTATCAAACACTGCTCTAGGGAAAAGCTAGGCCCTTTTTGCACTGCTGCCACTGCCCTGCCTCTCCTAAAATTGTCATTTATTCCTTCACTTTCTCACACTTTAACTGTTGCAAGCCCCTTTCCTTGATCTTCCTTCCAATTTTCCCTCTCAACCACTGCTCTGGAAACCTCAACATGTGCATGAGGCCCACCTTCCCACAGAAGGAAAATAGGAGACTGCCTCAAGCAGACTCCATCCCTTCGCGCTTTCCCTTCCTTACATCGTCCAGTTCAAAGCAGCTACCTGGCTTTTGAAACATGACTTGCTCTAGCCTTTCAAATGTCTCCCGTCTCTTCCTGTTCTTCTCTTTAGGCACTGACTTCCTCCACACCCTTTCACCATGCCTCCCTGCTGCTGGCATGACAGCTTGCTCCTCCACAGCTCCCAGTATCTGAAAAGGCCCTAAACATTCAGATTCATTCCTTCCCCATATGCATCCATTACTGTCCATTAGAACAACCATCTCACCCCTTGCATGGCACAAGGGATGTGCAGGGAGCTGAAAGGACACGTCCATGAAGCACTGAGCTCATGTTATAAAGGTCTGATCCTGCACTCATTAAAGGACATAAGGGTTCTGCCTCTGACCTTAATTGAGGGGCAGGATCAATCCTAAATTAGATAAGGAACACAGGCTGGGGTGGTAGGAAAGCTGGTGGAAAAGAATAACTGAATGTAAGGCTGAGGAAATGCAGCTCTACAGGAAGTTTGGTTACTCTCCCTTCAGAGAGCAGACCACTTGAATTAACTAGTCTTGTATGTTTCTGGCAGGTTAGTTGCAAGGGGGTGGGCTGTTAGTTAATATTTACATCTGAACTTCAGTTTTAGGAAAATTATCTCTGACAGGCTGGAGAAAAGCAGAATGCTTTATGGGAGGCCACGGAGAGGGTGGGTGTTTGGAGCAGAATGGAGAGCATGGAAGAACGCGTGAAGATCAGAGCATCCGTTTCTTTCTCCATCTGCTAACGTTTAGCTCTGCTGATGTATTATTTAGCTGTGTGAAGGATCCTGAGAGACAGCGACTATGAAAGATGCTACTCAAACAGGTTTGCACAGTATATTGTCTCTCTGTAAGATGTCAGCAGGTCTTTAGGACTGTCAGCCAAATTGCAGAGCATGATGGGTGGTGTAGTAGATGGGGCAGGTGAGGAAATTATCCCATCACTACATTTGTTGCTGGCTTTAAAGAAAAGTGTTTCCACTACAAAAACTCCCTGCATTAAGCTGGCCTGGCTAGACCAAGACCCTGGGTGATCTAGTCTGTAGGGTCAGCAAAGAGGAGATGAGGTAGGAGGGGAAGAAAGAAACCAAGGGATTAATGAAAGGCAAAGGGAAGACAAACCTATTTATTTCTGGCTGAATGTGCTGTCTACCAGGAGATGCAAGGGCATAGATTTCCACAGCCACTTGCAGAATTTTCCTGACTGTTTCCCATTAGGATGAACAGGATCAGGGCATCCAAATCCTCTAGGCAGTGTTGAAAATCTCATCCTTAATGTCCACGGTTGACTATCGCTAGGGCTGGGATTTTCAAAGGGGCTCAGAGCTGGGAACCTTATCACTGACATCAATAAGTTAACTCAGCTATGCACTCTTCTTGAAATTCCCCCTATGAAAACTTTCTTTGTTCCTATCCCAATTGCCCTGACACCTGGGCAGCAGTATAACCTGCTTCAGGTTCTCAATTACTAAAGCACGGCACATTATTTCATTTTTCAGAATGAACTCAAATACTCATTTTTGTAACCATGGACTTTTTATAGTGTACCTGAATACAAGCCTAGGCATTAAAGGCATTTACTAGACAATGCACCAGAGCAGGATTTGGCCTACTCAATCTATTGAGTTCTGAACTATAACATTTTTCATATTCAGGTTCTCTTGAAGTGCTTTCTGAAGTAATGGCATAGACTAAGCACAGGAAATTGCAGCCCAAAAGGTGATTTTTTCTGAAAATGTTGAACACGTCTAAACCTAGTGTTTATTGATAAAACTGTTTGGTAAATTTATGCACCAGCCACTACTAAGAGACCTCTGTATTAGTGATAGGCAGTGTGATGACAGATATGAAATTGCTAGTGACAACCTTACAGACTCTTTGCACTGATACTTATAATAGCAATTTATGAAAATATTTCTTGGATTACACAAATATTTATATCATAGCAGAGGAACTTGCCGTCTGTACCCTATTTACAGGGATGCACACTCTACAATGGCAATAAAGTGACTGCCAATAATAGGAATTAAACACTAAATTCCCTGTGTATGCAAATACCAAGCACACAAAGCCTTACATAATCCATCATGCATGTATTTGTTTGTGCGTCCACTGTGCATGCAGGTTCATGTATAAACACATGCAGAAATGCATATGGACCCTGCCAAAATTTGGGCACCTAGGTGAAGTTATTTAACTACCACAATTCAATTTGTTATAATTTTTCAGCTATAGAATCTAATTATTAGAGGTCTGTCTTATATTTAGCCCCCTCCGACTGCTATAGCAGGGAAAATAAATCTAGGGGGTCAGGTAGCACCCTGCTTGCCCTCTGCCCCCCCCACCCAACTTTTTTCCCCTGAAGTCCCTTCTTTTCTGTCACACCTTACTCTCCCTGAGCTCATGGAAGTGAAAAGCAAATTTGAAAACACTCACCTAGAAAAAAAGATACCTGTAGTAACTTGTGTATATGGCAATTACTACAGGTACCTATAGACTTAATTCATCCTGAATTTATGCAGTTTACCTCTTTTGAAACTGCTGCAAGTTTTAGCTTAGGTACTCTGCAAACCAAATTTTAAATAGCACTTTGTCACCTACTTGCATATGTGTGTATCTCTCTCTCTATATATATACATATATATAAAAAATACATATTTCTATATGTATAAATAAATACATATATATGCCTGTACCTTTACATTTCTGTCTCATGGCTGATCTGGTTCACATGACAGTCTATAACACACATTTACAGTTATACCATCATCATCCCTATTACAATGACTGCAACCCCACAGCTGCATACCCATTTGTCACGGAGTCACGTAGGTGCCCCATGACTGTGAGGGTGATTGGCAGAGCTGCCAATCACCCGGGCAGCTCAGGTGCTGGTTACCAGGGCGACCAGGCAGGTCACGTGGCCAGAAGGGGGCAGGGCCAGGCCTTTATAAACAGCTTAGGCC
>NW_017728929.1:6449346-6491258 GCF_001723895.1 Crocodylus porosus | reverse complement strand
ACCAGTACCGTCCACTAGGGAAACAGGCAGCCTCCATACTATATATATATTAGTCATCAAAGTCGTGGCAGGCGAGATTCTGAGGGTGCTACGTTTACCCTAACATGACGGTAGGGGGCGCTAGGGAGTTCACGGCTGCCCCAGGCCCCGCTCCCTCACACCATTACCATTACCATCTCCTTTAACCATTACAAATCATGCAAAATTACTTGTATATAGTACAACCTATGCTTGACATTCGCCCAAAACCAAAAGGCTCATGATTTATCATACAGCTCATCAGGCTGGTCTCCAGAAGAGACAACAGTGTTTCAAGCCATAGTGACCACACAGCTCAGCACTGCTCAGTATGTGTGTGTGTACTCCACATACCTCCCATAAAAGAGCCATGTGCTAATTACCTTGTGACTCATGACTGGAACCGGTTGTTCTTGTCATGAGTCCCAGAATCCTTCAAATAATTATATACAGATGAAACACAGGGCAACCTGGTCCAGCTCCACCTCATGAAAGGCAGAGACACACTAATCATATGTAACAGGCTGAAAGAGGTTGGAAACAGAGGGATTCTAGGTAAACTGTTTGGGGCCCCATCCAGTGATGTTTGCTAGACATTTACGGGTATTTAAAAAACAAGTCTAATTGGAAATGGGAAAGGTGCAGCTCAGATGTGGGAGTGAAGAAGTTGCCAAAACATACTCAATGCGGTGGCTCACCATGACTTGAAACAGAGTTGGCACTGAGGGGGACTGTGTTTAATGGGCCCTACCACATATTTTATTCAGAAGGCCTCTAATAACTCATCCTTGTGAGAGGCTCTCATCTACTTTGTGGCAATGGGAGACTTCTTTCATGCTTTCCCACTAGCTGCTCCTCAGCCTTTTGGATAAGAGCAAGCATGATGAGGGGGCATCTGAACTCTAAGGTTTCTGGGCCTGGGCCTTATGCATAGGATGCCAAAAAAAATTAATAAAGGTTCCTATCGTCATGCTTGCCCAATATGGGGCATCTTTTTATAGTTATGCCCAGTGTTAGCTGCATTTAATCAACTTCACAGATGGTTTCCATTCCAGAGAACCTGCTGCTTTTGGCAGAAGTTTAATTATAGATAATGTACTTAGTGAGGTTTCTTTGTATGTGAATGTAAGATAAGGGCTTTTTTCCCCATGTTGATTTGGGGGGGACCTCATTTTATGTGTGTAAATATAATACATATAGAAAACAACTGCTTTTGACAGCAGAAGCTGCATCTTTGCTAGGCAACCTCTGCTAAGCTGGTAGTATTGTACTGATGAAGTCTCTGTAGTCTGGACTGGCCCAAACATTGGCAGGAACCTGGTATAAAGTCCAGCCTGCTGATCCTCCAGGAATTGGAGATTTCATTACTAGTATTTCAAAAAGCACTGACACAAAGGGAAGAGCTGCAATGTCACATTCAGCTCCCCATCCACACGATGATAGTAAAGCTAACTAACAGCACTACAGTGTTTGCGTGGCACACTCACTAACCTCAGTGAAACATTTGAACACAATGGCAATGAAGAAGAAATGGTTGGCACTCCAAGCCCCACATCTGGGAATGCCACACCCACTCTAATGTCTGTAGCAAAAAGCAAACTGCAAACGCTGTCACACCTGGTGTGATAAAGGCAAATAAGATATGCTGGGGAATGTCTATCTTAGGCCAAGTACTGGGAGCACTTATAACCACGTTAGCACTACAATCCATCTGGGTTAACGAGCCTCATCAGTGCTAGCTCAGGTCACTTTACACAGCACTTCATTATGCCCTGTAGACATACCCTTATATGTATGCAAATACAAGAGCATCATTACATAAACAGATCACATCTTAAATGAAAAAAGTCCCTCTTTCCCTTTAATCCACAAAGGACTGTCTCATGTATGAGACATTTCACTATTGTATATATCTGTCAGGCTTTCCCTTCCCCAAAGTACTATATCAGATCCTGGCCCTGCAACTCCCCACCGCCTATCCGGCCAAGGCAGTGCTGGCGTGAACAGCTGGGCCATGTGAGGGGAGATTCTAATTGCTGTTTAGTTAAATGAATGGATTATTTGTTCCAGTTGATGCACTTGTTACTGCATTAGCTGCTCTCCACAAATTTCCCACCTGTTTTCCTTTAGTGTGTGCAATAATAGCATTAGCAACAGGAGCCTCTCTAACCTTGGCTGAGTCTTCCTTGAAATCCAAGAGCCCGTGTCCCACTGTCAATATAAAATGCTTCCAAGCAGAAATACTCACCTTGCATAGAATTTTTTAAAAAGTCATTTTGTTGCGTCAAGTATCAGCCTCCCAATTGCAGAGGCTAGTAATATTTAAAAATGGGCAGGGAAAATGACAGACAAGATCACTTTGCAAGTATAGTTCTGAGAACAGAAACTGCACTTCGGGCTACAGAAAAGTTCCCAAGGAAACCCTTTGGTATTTTTCAGGAGCACTGGTGCAGTGTGGTGCCTTTTAGCACCCTTTTAAAAGCCCAGTCTGGGTAGGGTCATTTGGAGTCTTGCAAAAATATGTGCTTCTTGCCAGAAACCCTCCCCACCCACCCCCAAAAAAAAAATAAATAAAAATTTAAAAAATTGCCTGACTTTACTCAAACCATCTTCTCTCTGGTCCGCCAGAACTGCTTTCATGCAGCTGGCACTGGTCCGGTTGTTTGCCTCTGTCTTATAACAAATAATTCTTCCCAAGGAAAATTTTCCTGTCAGTCATTGAGACAAAGCACTGTTTTTGGAAGTGGCAGCATGGGGAGCAAGCTGAGGCCCAAGGACAAGCTGCAGAAAACACTAATGACTTGGTGGACACATTTTAGCTGGCGGGCATTTAAATAAACCTTTTTCTTCCCCCAATACAGAAACGCAGCAGCAAAGACAAGCACAGAAAGAGGAAGTGGCAGAAGGAAGAGAGACCCATTGTGTTTAAGCGAAGTCCAGGGATATTTGGAAAGCAATAAAACATTTGCTTAAAGATTTGCTGTTCACGGGGATAGGAGGATCATATTCAAGGGTTTCAGTGCAGCGCTGAGAAGGTCAATATAAATCTATCAATATTTCCACAATATTTCCCTGCTCTGCACTGACTGACGTTTTGCTCCACCCCCACCCCCTCTTCTTTCACATCCCCTTCACTCAACTTCATGCCACACCAGTCCCTATGCCTTTCTCCCCTCCCTCTTCTCACCAGCTCTGTCTTCCTCAACCCCTTCCCTTGTCTTCCTATGTGTCTAGACCCACTGTTTCCTACCTCAAAAAATCATGGGATTTACCAGACTGTCTGGTCTTCTGTGTTTGTACAATGTGCAGTGCAATGGGGTAGGCCCCTCGGCACCGGTGTACTAAACATGATTCATGCTTATAATAAAAGCCACAACACGGCCAGCTAACTTCAGGATACAGGATACAGTTTAATATAACTGCAGGGATTTATGCACATGAACTCCAAATTAACAGCATGAGAATTCCTCAGCTACGACAGTCAAACTCTTCCATAGACAGCACAGACCTACAGCTTGCCTTTGTCACTATTTCTTCCACAAGTATTGCTATGCTCTGTTGCCCTCCTCAGACAAGTAAGGACCAAAAAGCCCTAATACTGTTCACGATTTGAGCCTGCCTGCCTAAAAAGCTGTATCTTTTAGGTAAAACCACTCCCCTCTCCTCTCTGTCTTTCTAACACCCCAGCATTTTCTTCTTCTGACTCTGTGTTGCTCTGGTGCATAATGTGGGCATATGTTACATGACAATATTTAGGCAGGACTAAGACAGGAGGTTTGACTGACGTAGGGAAGAAGGAGTGTGAGGCTATTTCCTCTGGAAAGTCCTGTTGCTCTCAAGAAGCCACTTGCATTTTAGATGATGCTATAAAAATGGCAGCATATTATGCCTACTTTTAACAGGTCTAAATGCTTTTATGCAGTACAGGGTTATGAAAAAAAATCAAACCCCACTGTTGTAACATTACTGGACCAGTACTCTCAGAACTGGAGATACTGACCCAGCTAGCTGCAGCATGAGGATGCTTCAGTGTGGGGGCTGCTGGCTGGCTACCCCTGCACTGAAGCACCATCGTGCCCAAGCCAGCCCCTCACAGCACATTGTGCCAGGCAGGAGCAGCCCCAGGTTGGCAAGCCCCTGGGGACCCCCTGCCAGCTCCGACTTGGCTCAACATGCTACAGTCCCAGGCACATGTTCAAATAGCATGCCTGGGAGCAATAAACTCCAGTGCAATATGTTTCATATTAATTGCACATGTAAATGCGCCCAGTGTGATTAAGAATCCAAGATAGCTTGAAGGTTTACAGGGCTGGAAATTTCTGGACACATGGCAATATGCCATCAGTCACCGTGGATGTAACTGAACCTTTCCCAAGCAGAGTAAGTGAGCTGGAGAGCTGTATGATCATGGACCTTTTGCTCACAGATAGTCCTCAGCAGGGCATCAGCTGGAGGTAGGTTTGAAGACAGGATATGTGTTCACAACCTAGTGACTGAGAGTAGATTCAGACTAGATATCAGGAGGCGCTACTTCCCTGTCAGGGCGGGTAGGAGCTGGAACCAACTTCCAAGGGAAGTGGTGCTTGCCCCTACCCTGGGGGTCTTCAAAAGGAGGCTAGACAGCCACCTAGCTGGGGTCATTTGACCCCAGTACTCTTTCCTGCCCATGGCAGGGGTCAGACTTGATGATCTGCTTAGGTCCCTTCCGACTCTACCAACTATGAAACTGACTCTTTAGCCTTAATCACACTCTGATAGCAACTATGTATTTTTTTTTTTTTTACTGTTTTGTGTTTAAATACAATAAAAACCTTAGGAAATGGTCCAGCAAAAGACTTGAACAGAACATCAAGGCTGCAGCGAAGATCACTTGAAGTCAGGAAATGCAGAAGTAGGTAAAGGTTGAATAGGCAACCTTAACTCTGCCCCTGTACCTCTGCATCCCTCCAGTCTAATTACATGCCTACACACCATATCTCAAATGACACACTCTATTCATTAACATTATTATTCATCCCATTTGTTCTACACTGTGGGTCCTTTTTAGGGAGAGTGCATGCCTCCAGGAGGTTTTTCTTTGGAGTGTAAATTGGATTTGAGTTGATCCCAATTTTGTATCTCATTTCCTACTCTGCTGCTTTCCTGTTCTGCCCTGCTCAACAGAGGTTTTGCTGCTGCTTGTAATCTGAAGAGCCCTAAAGAGAAGTGAGCGTTTGTGCTAGAGCTGTTCCTTGAAACACCTGGGAACAGTAGAGTGTAACTGTTTGCAGCTGGTTCTCTGAGCAGAGAAAACAGAAAATGTCTGGTGTAGGTGTGAGTAGCAATTACTGGTTGAGGTTGTTGCTTTACTAGCTGATTAACTTTCCCAATACAGATAACAAAGACCTGTTTGCTATTTTATCAAGTTCAGAGCTTGCAGAGTTTGAGTTAGCACTATATCTCCTGGATGTCCTAATGCCTGGATTTTATTCTGGTTTGTGGATCTATAGATTTCAAAGGGATATCAGTTCTAAAAAGCCAACCCTCCTTTGATAAAGCTTGACTTCATATGTAGGTTCTTACAGTTGTTTTCCAATCAAATCAGTAACCTAAAGCCAGTAAGCCTTTGCAATCCGTCACCACATATTCCCTCTTTGACCAATGCAAAGTATAAGATCCAGTCTGTTACTGAGCCTAAGATTAAGGGAGAGGGTTGTAAAGCTGACAGCCAGAAGAGCAGGCAGTGGAAAGGCAGCGTGAAAGATTATAGAGGATCCAAATGGTTTTTTTAAGTTCCAGCAAATATTTACTAGTCAGTGCCCAGAATAAGTCCTGCAAACTATTTACATTTTCATGTAAAGATGCAACCAAGAGTCAGTCCCCATTAGAAAAGGTCATGATTTGCTCCAGTGCTTCTAAGCTCAGGGTTTCTTCTTGGCTGTTTTCCCCTCGCTCCTGTATACTTTGAGCATCTCTGGATGACCATTTCTCTCTCTACCCCATCTCTGAGAACTGTGCCTTCCTTTCTAGCCCATCTGCTGGAAATGCTGATTTGTGCCTTGATCTATTCAGGGCTTGTCTGGATTATCCTGGAAATTTCTTGGGTACCTGCATGGGGCCTGGCTAACAAGCCTTACTGTTCTACTCGGGCTCAATGCAATCACCAGATTTAGGGTCAAGAAAACACTTCTCCTCCAGTCAGGCTGGTAGGGGTGATGGGATTTTTTGCTTCCTCCATAAACAGGGGCATGAACCTCTTCCTACCATCATCTGGCATAGTTTAGACTAAGTTATTTCCTGTCCCTGCACTGGCAGGGCACTTTTGGTGCCCCTATCTGCTTTTCTCTTTACCTGAGGCAAATAGGAGAGGGTCCTCCCACCCACCCCAGAAGTGCTTTGTATCTGTAGCATGTAAGGAGAGCCACAGTGGATGTTCTTCTGGGCTAGGGACAGACATTACACATAAGCCAGTTTAAGTGATCGGAAACTGGTTTAATCCTGTAACAGAACAGATGTTCAATGCACATAAACCAGTTTGAAAATGGCTGAAACTGGTTTGAAATAAACTTGTTTGAATGTAGTATCAGACTTCACTGATTTGGGTCAAACCGGTTTATGCAAAGTCTGTCCCAGACCCCATGCTGATTTAAGTTAAATCAGACACCCTCAGCATCCCAGCATGCTTTCTGGGCTGAGTGGGGCTCTCTGCTCCGCAGCACAGCCGGCCTCTCCCCTCTGCTCCCTGGCTGGAGCTCGGCACAGACTGCAGGCATCCCTGCTCCCCCCACCCTCCCTCCCCGTCCCCTCTGCGTTACAGACACCTCTCGGCATTAGTTAGCAGACCACGTGCTGGTTACAGTCCAGGTCCGTGCTGTGGCAGAGGGGACAAAGGGAGAATCAACAGGTGGCTGACAATGTCCCTCTGTTTTCTTAATGATGAGATAAACACTAAGTTATGGGTGATAAAAACTGTTGCCAGTTCCTTGCTGGGCTGCTCAGAAGAGGGGGAAGCCCTCCCTAATCAGACTGTCCTGCCAGGGCCTGGCCAAACCCCACTCCCTCAGCTCAGCACTGTGGAAAGGAAGAGAGGGCTGCTCTAGTGCCTCCCAGCTTTGAGCCTGAGTCACTGCAGGCATGTGCCTGCATGTCTTTGATGTCTGTCCAGTTACAAAGTGATTTAGCTTAGCCATGTTAGACTAATCTGAAAAGACTGAATCAATTCAGGTTCAGGCTTTTTGACTGCCTGTCCCTAGCCCTGGACCCTTTCAGAGAAATGGTTGCCTGTGAGCCCAAGGGATGGAGAGCAATGGTCCAGGCAGATCCTTACAATGTTCCCATGATCCTATTTGTAGTTTATTCTCATCTAGCACAGACTTTCCTACTTATTCCAGCTTCCTCTCCTATTGTGCTGGTCATAAACATACTCCTCGCGTTCCTTCATTAGCTCCCTTAAACCCTAAAGCTCTAACTCCTTTCTCTCTGCTTCTAGTGCTTGTAATGCTTCTGTCCCACATCATCTCCCTCTGGAAATCCCCTTGTTTTCTCTCCTCATTTCCTCCTAACACCACACTTTACCTTTGCAATTGTCTTCCTCTTGCTATGCAGCAAACATCTTCCTCCTCCTTGAAGCCCACAAACCTGCTGCTCTGTTCTGAGCTTATAAGCATGGATTTTTTTGCTGTTGTCCTAAGCATCCTCTTCACTTGAGAGTACAGCAGAAAGCTTATCTTTCTCTGTGTTTTTTTTAAAGCCACACAGATATTTCCAGCCCTCTATAAATATTATTGGCACGTAGAATATACACACCCATGAATATGTTACAACTTCCTTCCTTCACCCCTCCCGACTGTGCATTTTTCTCTCCACTCACCTCGGCCAGTGCTGTAGTGCTGCAATTTATCACTGTACACTGCCTCTTTGCTGTAAGCACGCTTCCTGGGGAAAGAGTGGGGGGGAAGGAAAAAGCCTTGGTTGAGTAATGAATAAGTGGTGCATTATAATCTAGACCAGTCAGAGCATCCACAAAGAGTCTGAGTCAATGGGTTTACCTGCAGTTTTGTGGAAAAATGATTATTACATACCCATGCCAACATGTGCACACACCTCAGTGTTGTGATCATACATCTGCATATATAGAGATACACACATGCATGGACACATCCCCCTCCCCCCGTTGCTATCTATCCATATCTATCTGAAAGTAGGAGACACAAAATGGTCAGTGTCCCTAAGGACAAGGATGATAGGACACAGAATAGATTGGAGCCTTGGAATCGGCACCCACATTTTGGCTTTCTGCTCTTCTAAGGAGGAAGAAAGAGACAGGAAGCAATAGCACTCTGTCCATGTTGAAATCCCATTGTTCAAGTGAATTCACTGATTAGACTCCTATAAATCTGACACTGTCTCTGTGGTTTGTGTTCACTTGAATGCAACACGCTTCCCCTTCTTGTTTCATGTCTCACTTCTCATTGTGTTTTCATAAAAACTCACTGAAATATTTATCACATGCTGAGAAATGCATGGTCTCATCTCTGACTGCAGCAGTTCTGCCTTGGGAAACTTGAGTGCAAGCTTCATGGTCATTTGTAAGCTGCAGTTTGCTAGGTGTCTACAGCTCACTCAGCTGTAGACAGTGCTTAATGGAAGGCTGCAGCCTCACGTGTTCTTACCCTTTAGTATTACAAGGATTCCTCATTTCTCCCCAACAATGTGCCTTGTAAGGGATTCTTTCATTGCATTCCCTATCATCTCTGAATCTTGGCATAGCTCCTATCATGTCCGCATGGGACTTCACATTAGACCAAGCAGAGCAGTGAATAATTTGTTCTCTGAACAGCCTCACCACACTGCTTCTGTTGGTTGGTCAGAGGGGGCCCAAGAGCCAATGGCCCCTCCATGGAAACACTACCGCAGTGAGAATCCTCTCCCACCTCACCCCCCTCAAAAAGAAACAAAACCCAGAGTGTAAAAATCATGCCTACCTGCTGCAGACAATTGAAATAGCCACCAGGGAGACAATGAAGACCACACCAGCTGCTGCAGACCCCGCAATGAGAGGCAATTGCTCTCTCAGCTCGGACTTGTAGTCATCTGTAAGGGGAAAAGGCTGTATAAGTTCCCGTCTGCCTATATCAGCCCTGATGAACTAAGAGTGGATTTCTTGGGGACTATTCTGTCACTCTCTTCCTCAGAAGTCCCTTAGTGTACAAGCTGGCTTCAACAGGACTAGCTACGGAGGAAGTCAGCCTGCTACCCTTCCTTTCTTCTCATCGAGACAAAAAAATGGTTCAAGACTCCTAACTGTACAGGGAAATCTTTAGTTAAAGGTGAAAGATTGATGCAATTTGAAGAGAAACACTTGTAAGCATAGTGTAGAAACACAATGCCTGTGTTTGAAAACCATAGGTGAGGAGGATACAGCATTGGGCTTACCTAGTTCCTACATGGATTGCCAGGCCTGAATCGCATGTGCTTTGGGTTTAAAAGGAGGTGAAACAAGTTCCATAGGAATAGAGAAACTGCATATTTTTTAATCTTGCCAAAAGCGGAAGGCTGCTCCTTCCTTGCAGGTGAGTTCTGTGAGCTGCTGTGATAGCTGCTCTGCCACACTATACACTGCCAGGATACAGGACAGCCCTCTGGCGTCTCATGATGCCAGGCTTCCTGATACTCGATCCTGAGGTCCCTGGAGAAGGGGAGATGGGATGAGGACAACTGTTGTCCCTTCCTCTGCACTTGCTGCCAAGAGGGAGTTGACAATGGGCTTCAGAGGAGCTGGAAGAAGTCTGGCAGTGAGGCAGTATGGCAAGAAGGAGTGTCTAGCTGCAATTAGGTTGCGGGGCTAACTCCTTTTAAGCTCTTTTGGCATCTCACCATCATCCTTCTTTTACCCAACAACTATGATCCGAAATCAAGAAGCTCAGAGAGTTTAGATGCCTGTTCCCAGTCCTTCCTCCAGATCATCCTGATGACATCAGCATGCTAGGAACGAGCAGAAAATGTCCTTATAGAGAGTAATCTACCAAGTATCTATCAAGCGGACTCAAGAGCTTAAAAGAAGAGTTCTCCCGGAAACAGCTATTGAAATCCCTGGAACACAGAAGTAGATGATATATTCAGCTGCAATGAAGAAGCTAATTTCCCTGGCCACACTCAAGTATGCTCCTAAAAATGTACTGTCCGCTGAGGGGCTCAGAGCATTTGAATGAACCCTTCCGCAGGGAAAAAAAATATCTGGGATCAAAATGCACTCACTGACTTTGCAGGAGGGGAAGAATTAAAACCAGGAGTGGGGATATGGAAAGAACATGTCACAATCCAGAGCCTTGTGAAGGAGCTCAGTGTGAGCATCTGATTCTCATTTACATTAAGGCCTCTTTCCCCTGCATTTACACTTCATGTAAAACTTCTTTACACTTAAGATGCAAATGGGCCTAAGTGTAAGACTAACTGGTATAGTGAATGGAGCCTTGGATCTGGACTCCTGGGTCCTGGTCTGGACTCTGCTGCCAATGGAGAACTGCATAACGGCTCAGGACACTTGGGTTCTAAGTTTCTGGTACCCTCAGCAAGCCACTTCCAATCCCCGGGCCTCTGCTTCCCCTCTCCTTTGTCTGCTCACTGCAGCAAGGACTGTGTCTTTATACACATGCAGGGCCCAGAACAAAATACAGCCCCAATCTTGTGGGGGGCCTCTGGATGCTACCCAACTATCAGTAGTCTCTTTTTCCAAGAGAGACTCCCCAGCAGGTCTTGACAACAGCAATCTCCAAGGGGTTAAAATTAAATCCATTGAAAAGGAAGTGGTTAGCACCCTTTTATCTTTAGTTTTCTTTTCTGCAGCTAATTACTAGTAAGCAGAATTATCTCTTGTCTGCTACTTCAATCGGGAGAAATTCACATCTAACAATCAATTATTATTTAATAATCTAAAATATCCATTCTGATTACATTTCAATTAATTGCTTAGCTGAGGCACAATCTTCTCCTGGCTTCTCTAATCCTGAATATTCAAACCATTCTTTTTTCTCTCGTTTCTTTCCTTTCAGTCATTCTGTGTATTCTGCTTTTTCCATATTCTGTTAGATGTTTGCCCGACACAAGTATACACCAAAGGAGGTAGCAGAAGGCTGGCAACTTCAGTTAGAGCAGGAAGAATGAAAAGCCTGTTGGAGAAGGGGGGGCAGTTCTGTAGCTGACACACTTGCCTGAGATTTGGGTTTAATTCCCAGTTCTCCCACAGCCCCACTGTCTGACTCAGAGCGGTCAACTCATTCATGTGTGAGTGGATTTCACTTTGCCTGTCATAAACCCTCTTCGTGGCAGGGACAGGTACCCAGAGAGGTGATGGATTCTCCATCCTTGGAGGTTTTTAGACCCAGCTGGACAAAGCCTTGGCTGGGATGATCTAGTTGGGGCTGCTCCTGCTCTGAGCAGTGGCTGGACTAGATGTGACCTCCTGAGGTCCCTTCCACCCTCATTGTCTATGATGCTACGACAGTTTCCTACCAGGCATTTGTATCTACTGTAATGTGGCACCAAAGCTGTTCGAAGCTTTGACTTGCTATAGCAATCCAAATAAAGAATTAACAGTTTTGACACAAGGGTCACACATAATTTGTTGGCTTTGTCTTTCCCAAACAACAATGGCAGGGCTAGTTTTTACAGTGGCTTCTGTTTTTTGGAGCTAAACCTGTCTCTTTCAATACATTTCTTTACAGCACCTGAGACAATAGGACCCGAACAGGATTCTCTACCCACTTCCACAATATACATTAAAAGCAATGGGTGGGGATATTCAAAAGTGACTGGAAAATCTACATACCCAGTTGCCAATAGATTTCAGTGAGGTACTCAGTCCTTTAGGCTCCTTTGAAAATCCCAGACAGAGCCAAAGGAGAGAAAAACAACTAACTATAAGTGTTTATAGGTGAAAGCTTCACATATATACATGTCAGACTACTGATTGCATGGTTTCACAGGAACAATATAGGTAAGTAGCAGCCATGGTGTGTAGCCCTGCAAGTCTATAGATCGGAGTGATAACAGACACCGCAAGTCAGATCTTGAGCTGATGAAAATCAGTGTAGCTCTATTGATTTCAGTGGGGCAACCCATGCTGAAATACTTTACTGGATTGGAAGAAGGGTCCTCAGTATTTTGCAGGACCGAGACCTAACTGTATTACTTGCTCAGAGGTCTGACTGGGCTGGGAAAAGTGCAGGAGAGGCTGTCTGGTGTGATTTCTGGCACCTACCATTTCTGGGCAGGACAGAAATAGCACAAGAGGAGGCTTTCTTCATCAATTCCAACCCCTTCTGCTTAGGAACAAGGAGAGCCCCATTTGACAAAGAGAAGTAATTTCCAAAGGCTGTTCTCTTCACAATTAAGTATATTATAATTTGGAGTGGGGGCGGGGGGTGGGAATTGATGCTGAAAAACTGTGATGGGCTGGAACAAAAAGAATAGACCTGAACATCCATAGCCATTGGGAAACTTTGGGGAGTAAGGAGACTAAGGAGGGAACTTTGTGAATTAGGCCTTTCTGTACAATGTACTGCATTAGAGCTAGGAAGTCAAACAGCTGCATTCAATAGTGGATTTCAGACCCATATGCCCTGAAGAGCTTTGGAATAGATTTAAAAAGGCTCCAGGGCCTGAGGAAAGTTTCTTGTCACTTCTTTTGTTGATCTGAAGCAGTTTGTTCATTTCTAATCATGGCCTACCAAATCTATAACTAACAGATCATTATACAGAGTAGGAGAGAGCAGATATGGAAAGGCTAGCTCCTTTTAAAACTCTCTTTTCTATTCTGGTCTCTGCATCTTTTATTGATGTTATTCAGAGAAGTGCAATAAAACTGATTAAAGGGCTGGAAGGATTGATTTATATGAGATTCAAAGAGCCGAATGCGGAAAGCTTGGTGAAATGAGAGCTAAGGAGCAGGGGGTGGGGGAGTCAGCATTATCTCTATGGATCGGAGGGTGTCAGTGCCAAAAGCAAAGTGAACCAGACAAAGGGAGACCAGCAGAAGAAGTGGGATGGATGAGACTTAGACAGTGAAACAAAGACCTTCAAAGGAAATACTGGAAGCTCCACTGAGGGAGTGGTTAACGCCAGTCTGCACACACAGAGGAGGGTGGAGACAGCAATGCTGCAATAGCCAGGAGACACACAAGACAAGCTGACCTAATAGCTAGGAACACAGGTTCCTCCTGGGTCACTGACACTTGTCCCCAGCTATCTCAGGCACCCACATCAGAAAATCCTTTTCATAAAAAAACACCCTCCACCTTAAAGCCTGTGAGGCTTTGTGCCCTACTGGAAGGCTGTTCCAGGATATTCCTGCCCGAGAACTCAACCTGTATTGCTGGGTTCAGTAGTGGTTACAGACCCGGCTGCCTCTGTCTCCACCTAAGTCTCAACCCTCCCCTCCTTCAGCCTCTCTTCCCAGCTTCTCCCTCCTTTTCTACCCCTTGTCCCAATCTCCTCCCCCAACCCAACCCCACCAATGCTTTCAGGCCTGATTTCTTCCTTCTCTGCACACTGCCATCAGACTTCTTGCTGCCGGCCCTCCCATTTCTATGGATATGTAACCCAGTGGCAGGCAAACCATCACAGAACTTCTCTGTGCATGCCCCGACCGCAGCATCAGCACTTTAGCTTGACAAACTTCCCCATTCCCCCAGAACTGGCTCTTAGTGTCTGTCCTGGAACTGGGAGATGTGGGGCCAGGAAGGGGTTAATGCCCCTTTTTGGACCCACTCCCTCCTCCCTCACTGACAGGCCAAGGAGCAAAGCCAGGCAGGGTTGTGGGAGAGGCAAAAATGCAGCTAAATGGTGGGGTAGAAAACAGAGATAAGAGATTTAAAACAGATTACTCCTCCAGCTGGCGATTAATCAAACATCCCTGTAAATCACCTGGCTCTTGCCTCGCTGCCCCGCTGGGAGATGTGGTTTGGAGAGACAAGTTCATTTAATCCAATTACAGCTCAGAGCTTTAGCTCTAAATGCAATTGCGCATTCTCTCTTTTTTTTTTTTCTTTTTCTTTTTCCCCCTATCTCTCTGTCTTGCTCCTGAGGTGCTATTGCTACTCACTTACCATCCGTCAGCGTCTGGAAGCACATTTTCCCACTGTATTTCCCATAGCCAGCCACAGTCCGGGCTCGCACCTGGACCACGTACACCATCCCAGGCCTCAGCCCATCGATCCTGGCCGTATTGGTTTGACTCCGGGCCATGGATGAGTTGTACTCATTGTGGTCCTTTGGGGAAGATTTAAAAAAAAAACCAACATGATGGTGTCAATCAAAGGGGATGAGGGAGGCAAAATAGCAAGTCTCCATAGTGAGCTTCCCAAGCAGGTAGCCTATGAATGCAACAGTGGTGACCCAGGGGCTGCACAGGACAGCAGTCAGGGAGGCATTTCCACACCGTAAGACTGATGTAATGAAGGAATGAGATTCCTGGAGCTAGAGAGCTCTGTCCCTGATCTCTCAGAAGCAAGGGAGAGCCCTGAAGGAATATGCATTGGATTGCACCATCCTAAACGCAGCAGGCAATTAGTCAATATAAACAGTGCTGTGGCAAAACTCATTGCAGGCCTAAGTGACATGGCCAAAGGGTCAGAGCTGCTTCAGGAAGGACAGCGCATGCACAAGCTGTCTCAGCTAGTGGTGGCAGATCTATATGATGAGATGACACCCACCTCTGCTTACACTCTGCCCTTTACTGCTCATTGCATCTCAACGCTGGTACTAAATGCCCTCTCTGTTGGCTTTCCTGATTTTTATCCACAGGCACTGGGACTGGGGGATGGATACCCAGGGTGGCTGGGGGTGGGGTCCCAGTGTTCTCAGCTGCTAAGTAGGGGTAATGTTGAGATGCCACAAGGAATGCACATGCTTCTCCATCTCTAATGCTGTTGACAAATTCAAGAGAATTGAAAACAGCAACCACAGTGGAAAGGACACCTGACCCTTACAGGATGATGCAACTTGGGAATGGGGGATATGGTTTGATCAGACTTAACCTCAGGCTTCATCCAACCCTTATTTTTTCTATGGAGAAGCTCTTCATGGAGCTAGCCCCCCACCCTTTGTCTCTAAGTGCAATGTCACTGCAAGTGTCCAATGCAGCCTTGCTGAGCTCCCTTCCACCCCTGCAAGCCTCTGTCTGCCCCTCCTCCACATTGCCATGACTCCACTGTGTCACTGGTTTGCTTCTAGCAAGGGCTGGATTTCAGAGGGTTGTTTCAGCCCCGTGTAGGCATAGGATAGTTTAAGGGACAGCATATTTGCCAGCAAGCGGGGGGGAGGCCTTTCAGCAGGTCGATTGCGACATTGAATATGTGAATATTACGTAATAAGGTGGGATTCTGGTTCCACAATGTGTTTAATAGTGCCTGTTTTTGTTTTTTCCCCTCTGATAAAATGGATAAGGGGCTCCAAGAGTGGGTGAGGGAACTTGCAATTATATAAGAAACAAGTTAAATGATTTCTAAATGGGTTTTCAGGAATTCACAAGTGATTTTATTTCTTCTGTGAATGTTAGGAAATTTTGTAAAAGTGAGTTTGTATTAACTTTGTGAAACCTCAGGTGCGTTTTGTTTACTTGTAGTTTTTCTTAATGTGTTTCATAGTGACAGCTTTTTCTAATAAAATGTTTTTAATATTAAAAAAAAAAAAAAAAAAGGTTTGCTTCTAGCAGGTGGAACCTCAGGCTGCTTCTCCACTGGGCTTTAATGCACTGCCCCAAGCCAAAGAGCATTTCCATCTAGTGGCGTCAATGAGCTGAGTTCCTGCCTCCCTTACCTTGCTACTGGAAGGGAGAGGGAAAGATAGTGGCCTGCAGCATCCAGCTCTGGAAGCTGAGCTATCCAAGGGGGTGTTGAGTGGCAAGATGTCCAGAGGAATCTCCTCAAAAGATATGCAGTTCGAAGGGGCAAAAAGGAAAGCTGGGGAGATCACCCAGAGCAAAGGAGGAATGGGGATCTCTGGTTGAGTCCACTACAGAGACTGGCAGTTTTTTGCATGGGGCATGCACTTCTCAGCTTTATCTATCTGTCACATAGATGGGTCAAACAACCCTGGAAGGGATTTTTGACCACTATACATCAGTATGGTTTGCATGGTGCAAACAGCCAGGTGGAGGTGGAACTGTGGAGGCCGGCTCCACTGGGGAATAAGAACAATAGGAGGAAATGCAATAAAAGAACATTCAATGTCGGGGTGAAAAAATGTGTCTGAGGTCTAATGGTCCAGCCCTGAGGTAGAATTCCTTGCTCTGGAGCCATTTACACTAATACACAACTCAGGAAACCAGGCTTATAAGGAAAGGCGATAACCTGTCCAATCAGACATTCGTGGCAAGCACTTTGCTGGGTTCAAAGCATTTACCGAGTGCCTAAGTGCTGCTGTGGCTGCTACTGCGTGGGTAAAAAAGGTCATTACAATGAAGATCTGTGAAAATATCACCTAGAACACGCCTGAGAGATTCGCTGTGAACAGGCGACACTGCTTGCGGGGCTATTTTATATCATTAATGAATCACAACCAAATGAAAAAATCAATTAAAATCAGCAGAGGCTGGGCACCTTTGTAAAACTCAGCCATACTATATTTCTTTCCAAGGGACAATGGCATGTTCCTGAAGTGACAGCCTGTGGGCAAAGTGCCATGACTGCCTCCGGCTCTGAGATCAGAAGAGCCTTTCTGCAGAAGTGATTAAGGAAAACAAGCCCCCAAGTGAGCAGTCACCTTGTAGTCTCCCATCCCATCTGCCCTTTCCATGGAGGTTGCAAAGTCATTGCCTCTGACCACGTAGAAGCACAGTGCCTTGCACAACAGGACCCTGATAACAGTAGAGGGCATGAAACACTGCCACACCACCAATTGCTAAGGCATTTGCTGGTGCTGTGAGTGCTAGCCTGTCACCTGGGGAGAAATTAGGTTCAGGCTGTCTGTCAGGATAAGGATGCACAGTTGTCTGGGAAATGTTGAGGTCTGATAGTGGCCTGTGGGTCCAGAGTGCTTGAGATGTGCAGCACCCTCCAGCACAACAGTACAGGACAGGCTGGGACAGCAAGGGCTTGGCAGGACACAACCCAGGGACAAGGACTTTGTGTTGGAGGAAACCTAAGCAGAACAAACCTGCAACAGATGCCAGACTGTATCAAGCGCGCATAAAAGCACAGGTCATGCAAATCCTTAAGCAGCAATTTATTACAACTGCCGCTCTATGCAGCTCTCTATAGTTTTGTGTAGACTGGAGTCTGGGGTCCTGTTGCAGCATGGGACTGCTCAGCCTAGGGTAAGCCGAGGCCAAGAACATGCATTTTTGTCTTAAATGCCTGTAGCCTGTTTGTATTAGTGTTCATGACCATGTTCAAGCATGCGGGGGGACCTGGCATTCATTCATCTCCTAAATCCATCATTCACCTAAATTTCATCAAAAATCATTTATGTCCCATCCTACCTATTTCACTAGTCCCCACCCAACACCCAATGTACTCCCCAGGGCTGCACGTTAGCATACACATTGAAAGCCTTTCCACTGACTTCAATGCCCCTGGATCCTGCCCATGCTGAACAAGAAAAAAAAGCAGAGGTGGGTCAGAGCCCTGCATGTTCCCGCCCCGTCCCCTTCTTTCCCATGCTGTCATTCAAGCTTACGGTGGCTGGTCTTGAGCCCACAGTGCTGCTAATCTCGGGGGTGCAGATCCGGCTCACCTTCTCATAGTAACGGATCTCATAGTCCAGGATGATGCCGTTGGGCTGCTCCGGCTGAGGCCACGACAGCGTGATGCTCCTCATGGTGGCACTTACCTGGTGCATGATGGGCACAGTGGAGGGAGCTGTGAAGAAAGGAAAGAACAGGAAGTGCAAGAGAAGTGAAAATCAACCCAAAGGGGAAGGAAAATAGCATGCTCTGAAGAGAATGAAAATAAAATGTCAGGGAATTTTCCTGGGAAGGAGCAGAACAGGACAGGGAAAAGGGAGGAAACGGTGGGAGAAAAGTGAGATATTACAGAGAATATTGCAACTGGCTGCACTATCAGCAAACATTTAAAGGGGCCACAAGACAATCTGAAGACAACAAACAGCAAGCTGAACGTGGAGGAGACAGAAGGAGGGGAGATAAAGAAGTGCAGACAGGGTCTTGCTGAGAAACACCTCAAGAGTAAATTATGCATTTCTAAAAAAAATGAAAGGAATTACAAAGATCCTGAAAGAGCATTATTTTTCCTGCAGTGCTACAAGTCAATGAAGCAGCCCCTGAAACTGAACTTGATCTCTGGTTTGTGGGGCCAGAATAAAATTCACAAACAGTCCAGCTCCCTTCCCCTGGCTCAGCACCTCTCCCTTCACCTTAGCTGAAGGTGGCAAAAGAGAAAAAGTTGGGCGGCTGAGACTAATGACAAATTATAAAAAGCAGCAGATCACGTTCAGGCAGAACAAGCTGCACTCTCCTATGGGAGGGTCAGGGCATCAAGCTGATTCTGGAATTGTAGGGCCAAAGGTTGCTCTTGCTGAGCAAATTGGGGGTGACTGGTGCCTCCTGAGTCTGGGGGGCATGATTTGTGGGAGGGCCCGTAGCTGGACCAAAAGGTCCATATCCACTCGTATACTTCTGTGCTGCGGCTTAGTGTCCCCCCCCCCCAAACGTGCTGCCAGCCCACATGGCAAAAATACTACCCTGTCCTGAGCAGTGCCAAGTCAGAGGTCAATCTCAGGGGGGTCACGTGCGCCCTGCCCCGTGCCCCTCCTATCAGTTGCCTGTGGAGCAAATATAGTGCTAATGTTGGTTTCCAACTGAATGAAGTGAAAACGATTTGCAGGGTGTTTTTTTTTTCCTGCAGAAAAAACAGGGGGAGATGTCTTGGAAGATGCAGAAAGAAATGTAAGCCTCACCATGGCCAGACCTGATGCTGACTCACACGCCCAGTCTGAGACCTAGATAATTCTAAATAAAAAGCTTATCTCTGCAATAGCATGTGCCTCTCTCTGTGCTCCTTCATCCTGTAGCTGTCACAGCAGGATGTCTTCCTCACTGCTCTGTATTGCAGCCCATGTTCAGAACTGACTCCCTTTGGCTAGCTTAGATTTCCTGGTGCTCAGGTAGGCTTCTCGGGGCTCCCGATATCCACTCCACAGAAGTCTGTGGAAGTCAAAGCTGGCTTTCCTTGTTCCCCAAAAAACTGGTAGAAGGTGGAAGAAGGACTCCACTAAAACAGGGGCTCTTTACTATATCTCCTCTTTAGCCTCTTGCAGTCTGCCAACTGATAGATAACAGCAGATGAGGCCTGGGGAGACACTGGTAGAGGGGGCAAACCAAAAGCAGCTCTCAAAGAATAGTGAGAAAAGCAGAGAAGTGGGAAGGGGTATCTTATACATCACCTCTGACTGGCCCCGTGAATCCAGGGGAACCTCGGGGCTGTGCTGTGGCTATGTTATATCCTTTATTCACATGGGTGAGCATTTAATCACGCAGATAATTCCATTGACTTCAACAGATCTATGCGTGCGGGTAATTGAATGGAAGTTGCAGTCTGTCCCTAATTATGTACAGCAATCCAGCAGCAGCTTAAGTTGCGGTAACTTGTCACCCCCTTTCTGACCTAAGTGGTCAGCCAAAAATTCAGGGTCTTGTAAACTGTTTCAGCTAGGAGGAGAAATGAGGTGAGGGAGCCAGGTGTTTCTTTGATGTAGGCCTCTTTATGTACAAAGAATGTCCAAATCTTGTTTGCCTTAACACAACAGCAATCAAAAGAGCAGGCATGTTTTATTCATGGCTCCAAGCTCCTTTTCCAGCCAGCACTAAGCTGGAAAGCACTCTCATTCTCAGGGCCCCTTTCTCACTGCTTGTTCGAACTCTGTCCATGGCTTTCTTGCTCTCTGGTATCTTCTTCTCTCAAACACAGGGATACAGCCACAGCCCTATCAAGCAAGGTCTAGCACTGTAGTTGCTATATTCATGCCTAAGAAACTCATAGCCTCTATGGTGTAGCTTCTGGACTGCCCCTCCATGGGAGCAGTGTTTTAAACAGTAGTCTCTATTGTTTCAGCTACTGTTTAACAAAGGATCATTTAACTTCTCCCTCACTTAAGCTGAATGGCAGGGTGGTTTTTATACCTACCAGCTTCAGTGGGTTTTATCCCAGCCCATACCAGTTCACGTGGAGAAACTGGAAGAAAGTGCACATTATGCCTACGTGGGAACTCCCTCAACTTTCTTAGGCCCTTGGTGCTCGCCTCTGAATTTGTCTCCCTTGTATATTCTCTGACAGCCCCCGTTTCCCTGATGGAGAATCTGCACATAGCTCAGGCAATATGACTTACGTTTCATTAAACAAGTTAATTTTCTGTCTGGTCCTCCAGAGACATCAAAGTCTAGCTTGCTGAAGCCCATTGAAGCATGTGCTGAGGGCTCTGGAGACACTGAATCCTTAGAGCCCAAGTGCAGAGCTCCCCCCTCCACTCCCCCGCATCTTGTCTGCAGGGAGCTGGGATGCCAGCTTCCTCATTTCCAAAGAGAAAAAGGACTTGAGAATCACTTTTATGATGGCAAATCTGCAGTGATCTTCTCACCAGCCAATCAGCTGTGCACAAGGTAAGTCAACCAACAGCTGTCAGGTGCTTATAACTTTTAGTCGTCTGCAAGCTCACTTGGGCTTGGATCCTCTGTCTATTAAGAAAGGCATTCTGCCCATTCTGCCCTTTACCCACCTTGGGTGCAGCCATTTGGGGAAATGTGCTACATAACATCGACAAATTCTGATGGATTTTCTGTGGTTGCCGAGCCACTGAATTCATAGAGCTCAAGCTTACAAAGCCAGACGGGACACGATGACCTCCTAGCCTGACCTCCTGTACAACACAGGCCATCCCACTGTCCTGAATGAATCCCCAGTGGAACTAGGGCATGTCTTTGCAAAAAACATTCAATCCTGATTTAACCTTTTCCAGTGTTGCAGAATCCACCACAGACCATGGGAAGATTTTCCAGTGGTTAATTACCCTATTAATAATATACACCTTGTATTTTTAGGCCCAATTTCATTTATGAAGACAGGCTGATGGAACTGGGATTATTTACTCTGGAGAAGAGAAGACCAAGAAGGGATTTAATAGCAGCCTTCAACTACCTTGAAGGGGGGTTACAAAGAAGATGGAGTTGGACTGTTCTCAGTGGTGACAGATGACAGAACAAGGAGCAATGGGCTCAAGTTGCAGTAAGGGAAGTTTGGGTTAGATATTAGGAAAAACTCTTATGAGGAGGTTAGTAAAGCACTAGAACAGGTTACTCAGAGAGGTTGTAGAGGCTCCATCCTTAGAGGTTTTTAAGACCAGGCTCGACAAGCTTTGGCTAGGATGATCTAGTTGGGACTGGTTGTGCTTTAAGCAGGCAGGTGGACTAGATGTGACCTCCTGAGGTCCCTTCTAAGCCTCATTTTCTATGATTCTATGAATGCCTTTCAAAGAAGCTCAATGCAGTCTATTTTCCCTTATGGAGAAAGACAGGGTTTCCAAGCTCTTATTAAATATACCCTACTTGCTAACCTTCTGTTATACCTCTGACCTGGATTCTGCCATCTGCAGAATCAACCTAATGGGCCTCTTCTTTAATCACAAGGGAAAACAGTGGGTGTTGCCACTTCTTCCACGTCCCTGAACATGGGGCTATTCCACAGATGGTACTACATGGTAAGCATCATCTGGCTCCTACCATTAACAACAGTTCATTAACCCATCAGCCCTTCCCAAACCACACTTTTAATGTAATGGCAAATTTACAACTCCCTGCCTCTCCTTCCAGAAGGGCTCTTGTTAAAAGAAGTACATGTTTTGGGTACTATATTACCCATATCTGTACAGCTCTACTGAGCACCCAGCAAGTGAGCTCTGCAACTGTATAACTGTTTCTTAGACATGTCTACAACAGTGATTCTCAATCTGGGGTCTCACAAGATCCTTATGAGGGTACCACACAATATTAGCACTGTTAGGTGTGCAAACACCTACATGTGATTCACAAGATAAACACAGAGATTTCAAATAGGAATCCATAGTGTCAGACACATTCTGACCTGTTGAGGTCATTCTTAGTTCTGTACAACAGAGACATTGCTCTATTATTTCTTCTGTAGTCAAGTGACAAGTGAAATCTAAGAGCCAGCATTTTCCAAGGGGTGCTTTGAGACTGACAAGGGGTGCCTCGAGTCTAAGATCAAGAACTGCCAGTCTGCAATAAGTCTTCTCTGTCTTGTTTCTTCTCCTTCTATGAGTTGTGTCTTACTACCTGGAACAAGTTTTACTGGCTATAAATGTTAGACCTTCTTAAAACACTTTCTGCAAAATACATGTGTAAGACTACCCACTGTACAGGCCCAGACCATTGAGAACCATTCAAAACAAGGTGATAGGGAGCACCATAATACTACATACACTTCCCTAACTTGTCTGCCTCTGTTCCAGTTATGGTAAAGATAAGAGCAAGCTGGGGCTCATCTAAATTGTGCCAACTGGAAACAGTGACCAGGGACTCTCTGTCTACTGAGAGCATGTGGAACACAGCAGTATTCTGCCCATGCCCCTCACTTTCAAGCACGCCACCTATATCTGGGCACAAGGAGGAGTCTACAAGTGTGTAACACCAGCTTTATGCTCATGGGAAGCTTCCTTCTACCTTGGGTTTCTGGCCCCTGTGTACTACTGAAGGGATTAACTGTACTACATCAGCGGTGGGTCCTGGCTCAGATTGTGGAAAACCTGACAGCAACTGCTGGGGATAAGTCTCAGACAGCCCCAATGGCCAGATCCAGACAAGCAGATGTAGTCAGCCCACCCACCACTGACATGATACAGATAAGTCCACAAGGGCCAGAAAAATCAAATCTGGCCTTAAATGCCCATATATATCTATGCACAAAAAGAAGACACTACGAGAATGTTAATGCTGCACATTTAACTGCTTCAAAATCAGGAAATGACAGTGCTATGGTAGCAGAAGGTACAGTTCCTCCTGGCCCTTGGACAGAGGTCAAGGTCAGTGGTGGCATATCCTGCACTCAGGGGAGACAAAGAAATGCATATGTGCCCCTCTCCAGCACGGCAGAACGGACCAGGGCCTTGTGCTCTCACTTTCTGTCCTGAGCATCCACACAGTCCGGGAAACCACTGAGTCCTTTGTGCATCCAAGTTTACATGCACAGCTTACACATGCACGCTGGAAACCCTGGTTTCATCTTGCGTCTAACGGCAGGGTTTTTAAGGCACCATAAAAGTAAACCGTATTGAAAATGATTTGCATCTCCTATATGCAGACTGTAACACCCACGATGAGACACATCCACCACAGATGGAAAATAGATATTCTTTCTCCATGGATGATTGAGTTCAGCCCCTTATTTTTATGCTCTTCTTCCTGCTCTCAGGCTGCGCAGCTCATGCCTCTCAGGGAATTCACCGAACTGCAGAATCCCAGCTCTCTGAGCCTGTCAGTGCTTTTCCCTTCCAGCGGGAGATGTTTATGGTCCAGCACGGCCTTTGTTTACCCAGCACATTTAATCCTTCATTTTTTATCTTTCCACATCCGCTCCATGAAGATGTTAATTTTCTGAAATTAAACACTTAGCTTGATTGCTGTTTTGTTAATTGCTGCATTTTGCTACCCCCTGGTGCTCCTGGCTTTTTAACATGGATAATGCTGGGGAAATGATCAGCATCAGATTGGTGTGCAGGTGGATGGACAGCAGCTCATACGCCCCTCTGTCTTTGCCTGTTTGGATGTATCCCCACTGACCAGCATCAGTGCAGCCAAGCAGTAGAACTGGACCACATCAAAGAAGGAAAAACTTTCACAAAGCCATGACAGGCAGCTGGTTTACAGAAGGGAACAGGAGGAGAGGCACTGGGTAGGGACAAGGCAGATACAAAACCAGCTCCCCTGCACTCAGTCTTCCACATGCTCCACAGTTTCTCTGCTCCAGTGGTTTCCGGGTGTACCCATCTCTTCAATGGATTTCCACGGTTGAGAAATATCTTTTAGGGGCAGAGTGAGATCACTACATTTGGCACCTGCAAGGAACTGGAGGCTAGACCAGTAGGGCCGTAGGCTGTTAAAGGTTATTTCATAGGCAGGACAAAGGAAATGATTAAGCCATTGCACTACACCAAACAAAGTCCCTTTTGGAACAGAGCATCCCATAAAGATATATGAACCTTGAAGGAAGACAGAGAAGAGGTATTACAAGTGACAGGCCTTTACTCTCTTGATAGGCTGAGCACTTAAGGCTCGCAAAAGCACTCAATATTGAACCCCCTGTGGTAAATGGCAAAACTCTCTTGATTTCAACGGCAGATGAATTACATCAGTATTAGTCCCTTTAGAAAAGCCCACCCTGAGCACATCCAGTCTGGAGAGCAGGAAGCATTAAGGAGAAAGAGCAGTCTTCTTTCTGGGCAGACAAAACCTAGGGCTTAGTTCAGGCACTGCCTGGACTAAGCATCAATGGGAAAATAGGGGCCATCTGTACACAGACCTGGATTATGCTAGGATGTTCTCAAGGGAGGAGCCTGAAAAGCTCACACCCCCTCATCAATGTAGTGATTCCAGCCCCATTGTTTTCCTGGGGAAAGAAGAGGACTTCTGTTGGCAGAGCTGGTACTTTCCAAGGGAGAGCTGGTGTGACCCTGGCAGAAGAAAACCTCTGTCTGCAGGGAGAGGTGCTTCTGCCCGCAGAAGTCTGCCTGAACATTGCTACCATAGCGAAGACAAAAGCAACATTTAGCATACACTAAACCTCAACACAGAATAATATCCTGAAGTACAGACTGTAGGCCACATGCCTGATTTCTAGCCCAGAAGAAAATCTGTTTTTGGGAGCTATCACTCCCAGAGACTGGCAGGATCCGGAGTTAGATCCAAGGAGCAAAGGGGAGGTACCAAGACACCTGGCACTATCCCAGCATGTCAGCACAGACCTTAACAATGGTAACCCACTTGCCTGCAGGCATGACATGGATCACTTTATTGGAAAGTAGGAAGCAAGAGTGTACCAGCAAGGACTGTGAAGGAGTTGCCTTCCCTTGGCAGGAAGTACCTGTCAGGAGAGCATGCCCCTTCAGTCAATTTTCTATAATTGCAGCAGGCTGGTGTTGCCCTTTCTGCCTCTGGAAAATCCTGGTTGAGGGCCAGAGCTAACCCTGAACTGGGTGTCTGTAGGTGCGTCTGCACAAGACATTTACTGCAGAGCTGCCTAATTAGCTCTGTAGTAAAGTCTCTGCATCTACATATGCTAGTAAACTAATAAACTTCACTGTAGGACAGTACTTGTAAATACAAGTACTATCCTACTGCAGAGTTATTTACTGCACACCAGCATATGTGTAGACACTGATGGGGCACAAGGATGCTTCACCACAGGGGCTACCTGTAGGCTAGCCTGGCATTGAAGCACACTTGTACCCCAGCAAGCCCCACTGAAGCATGCTGAGCTGGGTCAGAGCAGCCCCAGGCTGGCAGGTTGACCCCTAGGCCCCCTGCCAGCTGGAGCTGCTCCAACCCAGCTCAACATACTGAGATCCCTGGTGCACGTTCAAGTGATATGTGCCAGAGTTTATTGCTTTGAATGAATTGCATGTGTAGATGCAACAACTATGTGCAACTCAGATGGGATCTGTCTGGGAAGCATCTACAGGACTAACACACAAATCTCAATGTGGGGAATAGCAAGTCCTTCCCCACAGCAATGTCCATGGCAGAGGGAATCCTGGAAAGAGTGACACCAGTCTCCACAGCAGTGAGAACTCGTTCCCAGCTCCCAGAATTTACCTGTCTACCTCCCAGTATACCTGTTAGGGTATAAGGGAATAAGGGGGCGATTTTCAAAAGGGTCTGAATGATATTGCCCCATTGGAAAACAGTGAGGCTCAGACTCCTAGGTTACAGAGATGCTTCTGAAAATGTTACCTTACTTATGTCCGTGAACCCATATTTAAGCTGGTGCTCGGGAGTCAATAAATTTTCAGAGAAGTGGAACTTAGCCCAGGAAATAGAGAAGCTAAGCAAAAAATCTGAACTATACTCCTTGCCAAGTAACTGCCATAGCACACTAAAATAAAACAGACCTACAGTTTGCCCCCTCTTACACCCGGCAGGCATATTGATCTCAACAAGGTTGGCCAAAAAAGTGTGTGTCAAGACAGATTTGAGCCCAGAAAGCTTTATATGCTTAGGAAAGGCACCATCTTTCTCATTCTTTCTCTTTTTCCTTTCCTATTCTTTATGTCCCATTCCCTTATCCTCTTTTCTTCTCTCACTCTTAAATTTGCATGCCTTCTCTCTCTCTCTCTCTCTCTCTCTCTCTCTCTCTCTCTGTCTATTGGGTCAATCTGTTTTCCTCCATCTGTTTCTCTATAGCAGATAGTACTATAACTTGGTGATATCTGTGGATATCTATTTGTCGACTAGAAGAATCACAAAGGAAAGGAACCAGGACAATGGGCAATAAACAGGTGTGTGATACCACAAAAGCACCACCTCCAGGAGAAGCCTTGCACCCTTGGATCATTTCGCAAGGCTTCAGAGTGAGGCTGCGAATGAATAAGTATTGGAATAGCTAGAAAGGCAATGTGTGGGTGAGTATTTGGATGGAAGATGGATGGACAGAAGGGCAGATGGGTAGATAGCTGTTAGAGAAGAATGAAGAGAGAGATTGATAGTGAGATATATTTACGGGTGAATGGGCAGACAGATGGTTAAGATAAGTGTACAGATCTGGATGTCTGGATGTTCTTACGGACTGAGGAAAGGGATTCAAGTTTGTTTCCATTAAAAAGACTTAATTGGCCTCATTATACTGAAGGGAATTGACAACAAATACTAGACAAATCCAGCGCACAATGTTTCTTCTGTCATTTACCAATATTTAGAGTCCATTTTTCCCTATCTCTCATGAAGGATTTTAATAGAATGACACACAGCTTCTAAATAGGCTTTTTCACTGACAGACAGTTTGTGCAGACATAACGGACTATAATAACATGGTGCTTGCTATTTTCTGCCTTAGCAGTAACATGTACAGCTTAGAAGTATACCATGCTCTCAGGTCAGTAACAAAGAGAGGACCAGCTAAACTAAAACATTAACCAATGCTGACTGATTCACTGCAGAATCTGCACAATCTGTTCTGACTGTACACCCCCATTAACCTCCTTTTATTCCCCTTCAATATCCGACACCCCATCTACAGCCTGCTTAAACAGTTCCTGAATGTTAAAACCTCACGTGTAGCAGTCAAATATTTATTTATGTTTGTGGTTCCTTAAACAGTGATACCACCCTTAATGCACTGAAACCTAATGCATTTCAATTAGGTTATTATAGAGCCCATCCCAATACAATGGAAATATTTCCATGTTAATACTCAGGTTTTGCAACAGAAAATAGATGGGGAGGGAGGGAGGAAGAGATGGATGAACAATACTGACTGACAGGCAGAGACAAAAGAACTCAATGAAAGAATAGGTGAAAAGACAACAAAGAAACCAAGGGAAACTACCCGGTGTGGGGGGCTGGATGGACAGACCAGTGTTGTTGGTCTAGGTGCTTTGTGAGCTTCTGTGGTGTCCTGCTTGCTTACAACAGGGTGAACACGGACTTGCTGGTAGCCAGGGTTTCGGCATGGCAAGAGCTACAGATGGATGGATAAAGCAGATGGGCAGGTGGGTGAACAGCATAATGGATGGAGGGCTGGGCAGGGGGAATAGCAGAAAGGCCTAGATACAAGTGGCAGGTTTGATTGCACATGGTTAGAAAGATAGAAATGACAGCCAGGCACAAACATAACATGACAGCCTGACAGAATTTTTATTCCCAGGAGCCAGGATACTAAAATATTTACTCCAGGTTTCTGTCTTGCACTCTCCCAGGGGAGTACAGTTAACAAAGGCTGCCTGTGTTACATGTGCAGTACAAAGGAGAAATTACCATCCCCTTTCTGTTCCCAAACCGTACAGATTTCCATCATCTTTGTCTACTGTTTCCTTCATTACACTTTAGGCCAGGGTCACCAACTGGTAGCTGCCCCCCCAGCCATATCTCCTCCTCCCCCTTCTTTTCAGCCCCACATATAGGACAAGTGCACACTGCACAGACCAACCATCTGGACACCCCAACTCTATATCTCTGCTACTCTTCACCATTCAGGTGGATTGCAACCAAGAATCATTTGCTAAAATAATAATGCCTGGTAGTAATGAGGGGGAGGTGGGAAGAAAACAATCAAGAAGAAGCAGATGAAAGGGGAAGAGAGGAAGAGAAAGAGAGAGAAAAGAAAAGCAAGGTCAGAAAAGAAAAGAAGAACATGATGCTGGAGAAGAGAAAAAGAATAGGAGGAGAACGCAGAGAAAGCGGAGGGTGCTAGAAAGAGAACAAGGAAAATGAGAAATCAACAGAGCCAGGAAGAGAAGGGGTCTGTCTGTATGCTGTTTCCCTTCTGATTTCAGCATATGGTCACTCCTCTCTGCGAAGCTGATCTGACTTTTGCTCAGCATTAGTGAAATGGCTAGTGTTGCTCCAGCCTTGCCAGCCTGAACTGTGCACTCACAGAAGTGATCTCATTGCAAAGCTGGCTGTTCAGTGTTAGTGGCTAGATTCAGCGTAATGGCCTCAGTACCCCCTTCCCCCTGCTGTGGGAAATCTATCAGAGGCGTTGTGCTGGTTCAGCACAACCTTCGCTCCTCTCTGCCAGGTGGCCAGCAGGATGTCAGAACTGTCCCACACGTGGGCAATGCTGCCCAAGCATGTGGTCGGTGCAACTGTGGGATGCATAGTGCCATGGTGCATTCCTATAACAGCAGAGCCCCATTAGACCCTGACCCACAGATGCACTGCATCTCCTTCCTCATGGTAGAAACCTCCCGGTAGGTGGCACCTGCTCCTTTCACAGGGTGCTGGAAGGATACAGGAGTGCAGGGTAAGGCTAGTGCTCTGAGTCTGAAACGACACTGTCTAACACAAATAAACATAATAAAGCCCTGGGAGCCTCTTGCTACATGGCTAACATTGACTTTGAAGCTGAGATCTTTCACTCCAAAGTTCATTGCATTTATACCTTCTTCTACACAACAAGTTTGACCCTGGCCCATGACACAGGGGCTCCATAATCCCCTTGAGGCGCAGTGGAGCTTCTGTTAATGTTAACAGAAGGTTTGCAGAGAGACTGGGGGAGCTCAGCCTTTACACAGAAACTGAGCTTTTAGCCATCCACATGGTTTATTAACTACTTGGTGTGTTACTACCCGATAAGCATTGCTCAATTCCTTTTTAGGACCAGTGCTATTTCTTTCCCTTCCTTTTCTTCCTTCCACCATTCCCTTTCCTTTATTGCTCTCCCTCCTCCCTTGTGCCTTTTTCTGTCTCTCCTTTCTTCCGTCTGTACTTCCCACCCAGCAGCAACTTTGAATTTTCAGTTCCCTTTTGCTCATTCCTGATTCCATTTGTTAAAACAAGCAGCAAGAAAGTCATTAATGTTAGGTCAAGCTATCACTTGACCTTAGATGCCAGGGAGAGTTCACCTCTCTTGGTGCCATTGTTTCAGGCTCTCTGCATACTTAAGTAGACATAACTGCATCAGTTATATTCAGGTCAGCCGGGAAAGGATTTCTTCACACCTAACAGGCTAGAAGTTTTTTGTTTATTTTTTGAAGAAGAGGCTAGATTCTGGCCACATTGTGCTGATCATGAGTTGCAGATACTGTTTTACATATACCTTGGCCTGCACTGATACTTAAAGAATTCTTATATATGTCTTGCAGATGAACTGTGTGCACATGCATATATTTATTTGCAAGTCTGAGTGTGTGCATAAAGAGGTGGATGCATCCATCTTACATGTATTCACTTCTATTCCATTTACAGTCTCTTGCCGTGCCGTGCTTAATATGTGCATTTTTGTGGCTCCTAGGATATGAATTTAGGGGGAAAAAAGGGCTGGGTTTCCCTTTTCCTCATTAAAAATTCCACACCCTGCAAGAGGTATCTGGACTGTACCCTTGCAGGACTCACCGGCTTGGTTTGTGGTGATGTTCACTGAGACGTGCTGTGGAGGAAAGGGGCTCTTGTTGGAAACACCATTGACGGCCTGGATCTCGAAGGTATACGGCGTATGGGCCCAAAGGTTGCTGATGAAAACCCGAGTCTCTGTCAAACCCAGCTGCCTGGGTACAAACTCTACATTGTCATCACAGCGGGAGCAGCTGCGGCGGTCAGCCCGACACTTCTTACAGACAATGTTGTAGGTCACGTCATCACGGCTGCCTGTTTCCCGGGGTGGGTGCCACTCTAGGATGATAGACGTTTCATTGACAATGGAGATAACATTGCGGGGACCGGATGGGACACCTGTTGAAAAGCAGATCAATTTGTAAGGTTCATCTCAGGAAATGCCACTTGATTGATCTTTACTGTGCACTTAGCAACCTGGATTGTGGAAACTGTTAAGATTTAAGGGGATCCAAAGTCCACTGAATTCAGTTGGAGTCTTTTCGTTGATTTCAATGGGATGAGGAATAAGCCTATAAGGGGGGAACCAAGCCTGTAAAATGAAAGGACCAACAAAGGGGACTCACATTCCTCTTCTATTGGTTAGAGACAGCGAAGATAGACAGGGATAGTGCCCTCACAGCACCAATATCCTAAGGTGGCTAAGGGAATCCAGTTCCCAGCATTGTTCAGTTCCCATGGATCCAGCTGCCATCTTCAGGAACAGGGGAAATTCAGTCGCTGCATATAATCTAGACCCATGCTTTCACTCATTACCAAATTAATGGCCCCCAAACTGCCTGTGAAATTCCCATGGAATGAGAGGGAGGATTCAGTCTGTATTCTTATAGCAGTGCAAAATCTTCAGCCCTGTTCCTCCAAGTAGAAGTCAGCCCTGCCTTGCAAGTATAACCTTCCATTAGAAAAGAAAATGCCAAAGACATAGAAAAATGTAAATTACTGCATTGCTCTGATTATAAATCTACCATGTTTACCCTCCAAAAGAACCATAAAAATTGGACTCAACTTATATGCAGGGTTAACTTATAATTGGGCCCCTGACAATCTTGGCTTCTGTACTTTGTATTTTGGCATGTGCAACAACACTACTAAATCAGGTTTCTTTTAAGAGCAGTTTTTATTTTAGTATTATTGGTGCCTTACACGCATTGGGTCCTTTCCTTGTTTATTTGATTCTCCTGTCAAATTTGTAAGGGCAGTAGTCATTTAAGGTCTTTTCCTGTAGTTATCTATTTATAGTCAGGGCAAAATGTTTTTGCTACAGCTAAACTAGAAAAGATGGGCTCAGTTATATGCAGGGCCAACATGTAATCAGAACAATATGGTACCTGCTTGTGATGTCAGACAAAGGACAGGTCAATGGTACAGCCAACCTGGCTCCAAAGTCCTGCTTGGGGGGGGGGTCACAGAGGGTATGTTTACATTGCAGCCCATCACTCCTGGAGAGCATTGCTCTTGAGTACATCCTACCTACCCGCTTTCACTCACATGTGCCAAATCTGCAAATAAGCCAATGAAGCCACTATAGGGGGTGAGGAGCCACTCCCCTATCACTACACTCAAGCACGCTGGGGACAGAGATCTTGAGAGGGGTGGTAGAGCCTGGTCCTGACACGGCTTCACTTTCAGGGTTGGTGCATGTGAGTCAGAGCAGGCGGGGAGGGCATGCTCAAAACCTGGCCTTCCCTGGAGCGCTAGGGTGGCTAATTAGAGATACCCTCACCCCTCTCTCTGTGCTTCCATACTCACTCCATAAGAGGAGGACAATAGCACTGTCCTTCCTCAAAGGGGTGTTGGAAGTACACCTGATGATCAGGAGACACTGAGCCACCTGAAGTACTTGACTGGCAGCCATGTAAGTACCTTAGATTATCACAGAAAGAAATGTCATTCAGATGAAACTGCCATAAAATGGAAACACAATGGGCAAAAATGTCAGAAATGAAAAGTAGTTATTAGTGGTTCAATATGTCAAGTTGAGAGCATGGATATTTAATGGAGTCCAACAAGGGTCTCTTCTGGGTCCAGTGCTATTCAGTATTTTATTAGCAACTTGTATGTTGGAATAGAGAGTGCATTGATCAAATCTGCAGATAATACCAAGCCAAGAGCGATCATAAATGCTTCAGAAGATGGGAATTAAATACAACACCGATTTCATATATTGGCAAAACAGGGTTGGAATCAATAATGTGAGATTCAGTAAGAACAAATATGACGAGATCCATGCAGGAAAGTGTAATCAAATGCACAAATATGTAATTGGGACTGCTGACCAGGCAGTCGTGCCATGGAGAAAGATCTGAGGGTTAGTGTCGATGATAAATGGAATAAGTCAACAATGTGACGCCGCGGTGGAGAAAGCAAACAGTGTAGTGGGTTACATTAAACAAGGAAGGTAATTAATTATTCTGCTCTACTCAGCTCCAACTGGACTACTGCACTCAGGTTTGAACACTGCACTTAAAAAAGAGACAGAGACATAGTAGAAAGAGTTCAGAGGAAAGCAATAAAATGATAAAAGATTTGACCTACGAGGAAAGGTTAAGAGACCAGAGCACTTTCCAGCTTGAAGGAAGATGCATGAAGGGAGACCGCTCACTATCTACATACATGTTGAGGGACATTATTAATAGGAGACAAACCAATTATTCTTATTTGTCATTAAGGACAGAGTGAGAAGGAATTGCTACAAGCTGCAGCAGACAAGGCTCAGAAAACTATGTAAAGACCCAAAGAATTACATGAGTGAAGCAGCTTGCCAACATAGGACATGGGCTGACTACTCTTGGGCAGTTTACAAGCAAATTGATGCTGCTATGAGGATATAAACTTTTTGGGTCTCACAGCTCAGTTTAACTGTGCAGGGACTCTGACCTCAGGAACTGGAAGAGCAAGCCTGGAACCGGAAGAGATACAATCAGGATGAAAGGTAGGGTGGTGTGGCTATGCTGGCATGGCAGTGGCATGAAGAGGTGCCCAAGACAGCTGTGCACATGCTGCTTCCCATACCAGAAGCAGTACAGCTGCATTTGCCTGGCACTGAGCCCAGGCTAATTACCTCTGCTGAGAGGCAGAGTTCATTAGCCCACCCACAGCATGGCACGAAGGGAGTATTGCTGCTTCTCATTTGGGACATAGCACATGTGGAGCCACAGGCTCCAAGCACAACATTGCATGGCACTGCAGGAACATTTGTGAGGGGTTAGTCAATCCACCTAGTCCCCCTAACCTCCACCCCCTTGCGGGCCAACTCGGGCTCCTGCACTGCCCACCTTTGTGAAGTGCAGGACTATGAGACTGACTTCCCAACCAAACCATCCTCTATTTATTCAGTCTTGAATACCTGCATCCCCCAGTGGCTCCACCTATGATCTGGAAATCAGGAGGAATAATTCGACAATCTTTAGCTGCACTTCAGAAACCAGGGCAGGGTCCCTTTAATAAGGCTGCACACATACTTTCTGAGGAAAGTCAGAAAGGAAGCATCTCCATTATTTGTGTCAGGCCAGTTATCAGGTTTAGGAAAACCTAATACTCTTTTTGGTGGTATAACCTTGCCTGATAAAAAGCAGACTTGTCTTCAAAGGGACAATTTACACAGGGAGTGACTAGGACTTCAATCTCCCGGATCCTTGTTTCAGCCCTTTACCAATGTCCCACTGTGCCAAACTACACTTTTAGGCAGCTAAACACCTTTAGAAATCAGGTCCTCCAAGTCGAAGTGCCCTGTTGGTAGAATGAAGGCAGCTGTCCTCCCTTATCACACTGGGGTGTTGGGATGATAAATACATTAATGGCCATCAAAAGCTTGCACACTGCAGTAAAAGGGGTCATATCCCTTCCTCAAATAGAAAAACTAGACAAGAAAACAAGTTCTGCAAGTACAATAAAAAAAAAGTATCAGAGCTATTTCATTTCTTTTGGACAACTCTCCTCTGGAACATGCTGGCCTGCTGAGTGGAAAATAAGGCGTATTAATGAAGATTGGGCCTTCCAGTAACTTGGCTCAAAAGAGAGCGCACCCAAAGCAATTCAGCTGAAACTATCCCCACACACTACCTAGATTGCTCAAACCCTTGAGGTTTCAACTGTTGTCCCCACTTTAAATTTCCCATTTCCCTGACTCCCCTTTTTTTTCCCCCTTTAATTACACTGAGATTGGCACTTTGGGAGCCTTGCTGATCTGTTGCCACGGTTACTGTAGATGGAAGTGTTTTGTTAAAATGGCTTGAAAAATGCTGTCCTTAAAAAAAAAAATCCATTTAATTTAATTTTTTTTCCTTCAGCACAGTAAATGTGTTTGTCAGGAATTGTCTGCCGTGCACCTTTCCTGTGTACTCCATGGAAAAGACTTTCACGAAGTCTTGAGGCGCTGAAGCAGAGGGGTCGCGCTGAAGAGATACAGCACTTAAACTGCATTACCGTATAGCTATAGTTACCGAACGTGATTCAATCCAGATGCTTTCACAGGGAAGCGGGTGTAGGGGCGAGGAGGGGGCTTTCTCTGTAGAAATTAAACTGGATGCAGTAGCTAACTGCATAATCATGATAAGAATCTGGTAGACTTTGTGATAAATAGTTAGTTACTCCAGAAAAGCCAGTATCTTTATTGGGAATCTTAATGAAATAGCTTTGCCCATATATGAAAGGGACAATACCATTTTAGACTCTATCTTATGAAAGTGGTGGTGTCAGCCCAGTGGAGCACTCAGCTCATCCTTATCTGCAAGCATGTGAGAAGCCCTATGGGCCAAGCAAGCACGTGGATCAGGTCCTATGTGTGGGTGGACCCCAGAGCTCCTGAGACCATGCCCCACCCAGAGCTTTTCATCGATTCCAGCAGGATTAAGTCCTTTCTGTACGAACAGAATGAGTGTGGCAGAGCCGGTGGAAGTACACAGTACTGCCCCTGCCTCATAACACCTCCCGTGCAGGGGCGTAACGATGTGGCTGGGCACCTGGGGCAGCTACTACACACAGACACAGTGGTGACCTGTGGTTGCCACTGCTGTCAGTGCAATCCTGCAACTGTAGCAGCTGCTGTTTTATTCCCACGCCCCACCACACCCAGCTGTCCCCATCACCCTGCCCTGACTCTTTTGGCTACTGTGGCAAGGCCACACACCCCACCAGTGTAACACAGAATAGCTCACCTCACTATAGCAGCACCAGCTGAGAATTTGGCCTGTTCTTTTTTGAGACGTTGAGGATGCGTCTACTGCACATTAGTCTAATAACTCTGTGTGGTAGTGTGTCACAGAAGAACCATGCTAATAGCCTACTGTGCAGTGATATTGGGCTAATGCGCAGTAAGCATCACTAAATAACAGTGCGCCAGCGCTACCACGCAGTAACTCTAGGTACTGCACATTCAGTTAGTACCTCGTTAAGGAAGTACTAAAAAAATGCACGGTATTTAAGGTGTATTAATGAGCATGTAGACACAACCCAAAAGGACACAATCAATTACTCTGACCCATGCATTATTTCTACTGTGATTCATACTGGCTTTTAAAGAACTGAAATAAATACTTGTTTTCTCAAATACCTCTGCAAGAGTGTGCTTGTGAGTGAACCTCTGACTTTGTACCAGTGCAGGCTGGAAGTGTTCCTTAGACTATAAATTCCTCAATCAGGGATTGCCTTTTCTCTGTTTGTATAGCCCCAAATTCTGACAGGGGCCTTCAGGAACTATCATAAAATAAATATTTGCCTTTAATATTAATGTCCCTGCTCCCACTAAGGTCAATGACAAAGCTCCTACTGATGTCAGGCCCCAACTTAAATAGAGCTTATTGAGTTCTGCTTTTGAAGAATTTTAATTGTGGTCCCTGCTAAGGAGCTATGGGTATGAACACCCCTCCTTCCCCGCCCCCCCAGTTTCATGCCCATACCCAAAACAAATTCTCACATTTGAGTTCTTAAAATCCTCCTAAAAATGATTTATAGAGGAGAACCTGACAACCAATTTGTTGAGTGCTGGGAACCACGGCAAGTTAACAGGGAGGATATTTTAGCTGGAGGATTTTCTAGAAAACTGCTTTTCTCACTTTGCTCAGATCTTGATTTGGTGGGGCAATCTTGCACAATGCATAATATTGAAGGGGTAGCTAATGCTGCCAGCCTTTTCCTACCCTTGGCAGTAAACATCAAATGATAAATTAAATGAATAAAAATGCTAAGAGAGGAAGAAAGTGAGAATGCAAGAGAGAAATAAAGATGATGCTTGAAACAATTCATTTCCAGCAGACAATAGAAAGGGTTCATGTGGTCAGAGATGTAACAGGGTATATCTGCACACGTGCTTCTCAGAGCTGTATTTCACAGGCAGCGTTTTAAAAGGTAATTATCTGTTTTCACCTACTTCCTTAACCCCTACCTTACTTAATGTAAGGCTTTCCTTTATAAAAAAAAAAGCCCACTAAATTTGGGTTGTCAGCCACAAGTCATCTTCCCCCCCCTTGTTTTAGATATATGGACGCAAGCTCATAAGCTGGGGTATTTGGTCCCTAAGAGGGGGAGAACTAAGCTATTAGCTATTCAGTCCTCCCCAAAGGTTTGGTAGCTCCCCTTGGAGCATCAGAGGACAACAGTGGTAACTCCTAAGTCCAGTCCGGTGCCTAGTAGAGGGACTAAGATCTAGCCCTTGAGTTCAGAGGAGGGTTCTTCCTGCTCTCTGCAGTTCAGGTTCCTGGCTGCTGCATCTCAGATAATACTTGGGAAGCTGCCCACCCATGTGATCAAGGAGCTACTGTTTTATAGAGAAGGGGGTGCTGACTAATTCTGGGGAGGGAGAGGCAATTAGGTTCACACTCCTTCCTCTGCTTTTCTGCAATGAGGCACACCCTGTTTCACACCCATCTCCCTGTGGAATTGACTGTATGTGGGGAACAGGCCTGGCTTGAAGACCCTGGGGGACCCTAACAGGAAAGCTCAGTGGGTTGAAAAATGCTGGTGTTAACTCATTACAAGAGGTGAGGTTGGCTTAAGAGCACCCAGCCAGCCTGCCTCAAATAACATCACCTCCAGCCTATGATGGAGCAGCCCCGTGCCCTGTGGATTCAGACGGGTGGGGTATAGAGACTTGTCTAGCTTCACTGCCTGAGCGAAGTGGAAATCTAAAAAGTTATTAAACAGGAAAGTGAAGAGGAGATTAGAATTTAGATATTCTTCTTGTTTCAATCATGTAAAGTGTCATTATTATATAAATCAAGGAAATGGCCTGGATGCTCTCAGCTGGCATCAAGTGGCATAGCTATATTGAAGTCACACAGACAGCCTTCACTGATGTCAAGGGAGCTGCACTGATCTACGGCAGCTGAAGATCTGGCTCACAATTTTAATCTCGACAGTGCCCCTTTCTCTGATTAACTGGGGTTAAAAGAACAACTAATAAAGACAAAGTGCAGGAAAGCTTCGCGCAGCTGCAGAGAATTACCTAGGAGCAAATCCTTTGGAAAGACGCAGACACATTTTTATTGCACCAGTGAACAGAAGCATCTACAGATACATGATATTATTTACTCCTATGACACGTAACAACTTTGAAATTGAACAGCTGGCACCTCAAATTAGAACATTTTAAAATTAAGCCTTAATGAGGAGAAATAAAAATCAACAAATGGACTTTTTTATACAGTACTCCTCTGGTGTAGCATACTGTAAATCAGCTATGTAACAAGAAGCAATAAAAAATAGATTTATTTACAATTGTTCTACCTGCCTCCATTCTCCCTCTGCCACTTACTGCTGAAGTGATCTGGCAGAATATTTAAATTAATCCTTTATTTCATATGCATATTTTTAGACATTCCTGAGCCTCTCCTGCATATCAGCAGATAGAAGCATTACGGTAAGACTCTGTATGCTTATGCCCACACATGCTGGGTATATAGAGAAGCACTGGGAGAACCAGGTGTGCTCAGTCACTTTCTTCAATACATGCTGATTCCCAGTGTGAACTTGCTGGAAATGTGCACCCCCTCTTAGGAAACGTATTTTTAGTACAGTAAACCCAGCATAGCACGATCACAGCCCAATCAAAATTGTGTTCTCATTACAGAGCTTCAGATGAGAAATACAGTCTAACGCCCATGCTGCACTTGTTAAACAAGTAAAAGTTGTTGGAGAAGAGGGTGGAGGGGTGGATGCAAGGACAAAAAAATCCACTTTTAACTTCTCAATTATTTTATTGTACCAGAAATAAGTAAAATGCCTGCAACTCTGCTCCATCCACATGTGCCAGCAATAAAGTCTTTTAAGTCTTCCAGGCACAGCCACCATTGTGTCTGTCCTACCAGATATAGAAATGAGGACTTAGAGAGCAAAAAACAGTTGTAGCCAAACAGCCCAGCCCACTATGCTAGAGCTGCAACAAATATACAACCATTGGGGAACAGGCACAAAAGTGAGGATGTGACACACACTGACCTGTGGATTACCTAATTACATGTTTTTTCAATAAAGTGGAGGGGGGTGCCTTTTCTCACCCCTGTCTGCTACTACACTCAGATTTATTTTCCCAGTACTTGATGAGCTACTCCAAAGGCCTAGATGGCATCTTCTTGTAGACATTTTGACCGGTAGGCAAATATTTTCAAATTAACAGAAGAGCGCTGCTGGTTAGGAATGGGTTCTTTCTTTACTGATTATTCTGGTGTTGCTTTTTGAGTATTTTTTCCCTGCTTTCTGTTTTTAATGGAGAAAGAGACTTAAGTTATCTGTTGCCATGCCAGCCTGATTACAGCAGACAGCTGATTTATTTCACATAAAGCCACGTAGAATACCAACACTTAACATACTCTGTGCCCTACAAAAGAATATTTTGTCAACATGTCTATGAACAAGACAGCAATGGTAGATAACCTGAACAAGACAGCAATGGTAGATAACCTCACATTCTAATTTATCTTGAGGAGTACCTGCTTCCCATCGCAGATGCTGCCGCTAAAAAGTATCAATTCAAACAAGTCTTGTCGACATGAGCTGGGATCTGTCCCATTATTCATAATTTGGTGCACACCCAGCTGGTATCACACAAGAATCAGTTGCTAGCATAGATGCAGAAGATGATGCAGCATCATCTGCTCATGCCAGACTTTGATAACAAGATTACTAGTGGTGTTACGACACGAGGAACATTTCCATTAAAACACAGCACAATGGTGTCATATCATATGGCAGCTTAGGACCCCGAATGCTTGTTATGTGGCAACCTCTAATGTGTACCCCTCCCATCTCTATGGGCTCATAAGAGGTTGTGTCACACACACAGTTTAAAACCCCTTGGCCCATCCTTCACAGCCTAGTTGTGGAACAGATCACCAGCTGAGGTAAAATGACATGGCTCACTGATAAGAGATGCTATGATATATGTGCCTATTTAGAAGGGAGCTGGACTCCAATTCCAGTGCTAAGTCCCCTAGGTTCAGCCTTCTAAACACCCAGCCCTGAGCTTCATAATGAATGTTTTCCCTCCCCCAGCCATCAGCTTAGGATATCATAGAACTCTGTATTTCCTTAGCACACCAATCCACTTTTGTGAAACACTTACAAAGCTTTTAGGCATTTAAATCACAAAATGCAATTCTACTGCACTCTGTGCAACAGCTAACAACAACAAGGAGCTCTAGGTTCCTTATGTGTCTCCATTCTAGCCTTTTAAGCTTGCACAGAAGTGCTCCACTGAGGTGCCTACTTTCACTTACCTTCTGTGGCAATCCTAATCCACCCTAGGAAACATCCATATTCTATGTAAATTCCCCAATCTTTAGTCGCAGAAAGACTGCAACTTGCACTTCTTGACAAAGGGGTGGAGGAATCACTCAACTCTTAGCACAACAGCCTAGTAGTTAAGGCACATGCCCAGAGTATAAACCCTCTTCAGACAGGGGAGGGTCTGAATGCACATCTTCTACTCCCCATCACAGTGCCCTAACCAGCTGGCCATGGGCTAGGCAGAACTAAAAGCACCCTCTGCCCCTCCTGTTGAAGTTGTCCCTTGCACAGCCAAGAGGTAAAGCCATGGAGCTACAAGAGCAGGCAAGAGAGTATGACTCTGTGCCTCAGGAAGGAGGGCACTGGCCCTGGCGGTCAGAAGACATGGGTCCTGGCCCATGTTCCCAGTCTGTGCTCCCAGTGCTGTTTCTAGCTTGTGTGTCCAATAGTCATTAGGACACTATCTTGGGACATGGAAGATATGGTACAAACCCACTCCCATTGAAGAAAGCCTAAAATATCGGACTCCCGCTCCTCTGGCAAGTGGCCTAGCCTCTAGGCTATCAGGGCAAAGGTAGATAGGAACTCGTCTTCTATGAAGAGTGACCTGAATACTGATCTGATCTAGGCACATAAGGATCTCTGATTGAAAGAACAAAGGAAAATGATGTACTTCCCTGTGTGGATTAGGATGGGAGAAAGCTACTCATTTTCTCAGAACAGGAGGTGATATGTCTAAGCAGATTATTTTAGGATTGATCTCTGAGGGCAAGCTAGGCTATGCATTGAGAGAACAGGAGAGCTGTACATTTCTCGCCTGGCACTGAGTCACACTCCTGAGGTGCAACCCATAGCTGTTAGAGTTAGAAGCAGATGAGGACCTGGGCCTATGCATATTGTGACACTATTACTTACTGGTGCACGCTGCCTCTGGCGGGTCGGACTCAGCGCGGTAGTAGCCATTGCGGCAGGTGCAGATGGGAGAGGCCTCTGCTGTAGAGCGACTGTTGGTGGGACACTGGGCACAAATCCCTGCCCCCTGGTTGGCCTTGAACATCCCTGCTGGACAAGCTGGAACAGAAAGAAGAAAACAGGGAATGGCTGAATATTTAATCCTTCATTTTTTAAAGGTGCATCAGAAGGTGTTACTTATAGGAACATTAAACCAAGGGTTATCATGAGGAAAAGTATGGTATGAGCAAACAGTGTTACTCACCTAAGCTGCCCATGTGCTTGCTCTTACTCAGCAATACATGCAGGGTGGCTTGGTCTTCAATGAAAGTGGGCTAAGCTACCTTGCATTTCATTGAATTTAATTTCACGCCCCTGCTTTCCTCACTGTAACTTTTTATTTCATGAGACCATAAGAAAGGGCAGGAAGGAGGGAAGGCTTTCCATAATTCCAATGACAAAAGACACAGAACCTGGTATCGCTATATAAACAAAGTTGAACAGCATGCAATTCTGAGATCTGAAAGCTTAAAGAAGAGAATTTGGGTGGTAAATATAACAGCTTTTTTGTTTGGGTCATGAATTATTTTGGGAGGCATCAGAGAAAGACTGGAACTGTCTTCTTACCAAATACCTGATTTCCCTTTTATTTCTAGACCTGATCCCTGTTTTGGGATGATGTCAAAATTACCAAATGGTTCCTTTCCTCATCTTGTTCTTTTTTATGCTGGCTGAAGTTCAGGTGTGCCCTGTGCCAGACTCTGCCTACCTTCCTCTTATACACGGAACAAGTCCTGGTAAGATCATACAGTTGAAGACTGTAAATCAGAGCTAGGACTGATGAGATATAAAGGACAGCTTGGATTCACAGAGTAACCCCAATGTGAAAAAGGAGTACAGAGCTCTCCTTTATCCTCACCTGAAGTGTCTGACTTCTTCTACCCTAGGGAAGAGGGTGGAAGTTCTGGCAGAAGGAAATAAAGACTAATTTTACTTCTCAACCTAAGGATCTGGGCAGTGAGACCTGCTGAACAGCTTGTGTCCAGAGAAAGGATGTGGCTTATGGCTGGAATTCATGGTCAACTGCCTTATTTGGGAGAATTAAAATATTTACCCAAATCTAAGATGACCCTGAATATAAGACAACCTTCCAATAATTAGATTTTATATGTGG
>NW_017728929.1:6420225-6449246 GCF_001723895.1 Crocodylus porosus | reverse complement strand
GAGTGACATCCGCCAAGCCCACGCCCCCCGCCACCCGCTCCCAAACAGTCCCAGCCTCTGTAGGAGCCTTCCCCCCCAGAAAACGCAAAGGTTAGAAACCGGTCCCGCTGCGTCCCTTGCTTCCCTCACGACCATCTTCAGAAAGTGCACGTAAACAAAAACTCACAGGTAACCATGCATCACATTAGTTCAAATACAAAAGGCTTATGATTTACCATGTGGTTCACTGGGCTGGGCCCCAGCAGAGTCAGCAGCATTTCAAACCATGGTGACCCCAGAATTTAGCACTGATCACTATGTGCATGTACTCCAGACATCTCTCCCTCCTCCCCACCCCTACCAAAAAGATCCACGTGCTTATTAGCCCACCACTTATGATGGGAACTGTGTGTTTTTGTCACCAGTCATGAGATCTTCCAAAAATGTATGCGCAAATGAGACACAGGGCAACCTGGTCCTGTTCCACCTCATGGAGAGCAGGGCCACACAAATCATATGCAACAGGCTGACTGAGGGGGCAACAGAGGCATTCTGGATGAACTGTTTGGGGCCCTGTTTGGTGATGTCTGCCAGGCATTTAAGGCTGGCGAAGAAACAAGAATCATTAGAACTGGAAAAGAAAAGTGAAGCTCAGCTGTGAGAGTGAAGTGGAAGTCAAAGCAGATTCAATATGGTGGCTCACTGTGACTTGAAAAAAAGGCAGCGCTCAGGGGGCTGTGCTCACTACCATATACACAGCTGGTCCTAGAGGAGTATGGGGTCTCTTTAACACTGTATAGAGCCTGGCACTCCCCGCAAAAAGCTAGCATATAAAAGTGCTATAGTGATAAAATTTGGTAGCTGGGGCCACGCAGATCCCACATGCTCTGGATGAGCTGTTCTTCAGCAGACACAAAGCCAAAAGTGCGCAGCAGGGGAGGTGGCAAGCAGCTGGATGGCACAGGGCTAAGTTGCCAGCTCCAGGTAGGCCCTGTGGCAGGTTGTACACCTGTTCCACCTGGCTCTGCGGGACCCCACAAAGCGCAGGGCCCAGGGTAGTCACCGTGATTTGCCCTACCCAGGGGACAGCTCTGACCATATATCTTATTCAGGTGGTTGCACTAACTTATTTTTGTGGTAGGTCCTATCAGCATCTCAACCTTTTGGCTAAGGTCAAGTATTTTTGGCACCACCCTGGGGATCTTTAAGAGGAGGCTAGATATACACCTTGCTGGGATCATTTGACCCCCGTACTCTTTCCTGCCATGGCAGGGGGCCGGACTCAATGATCTGCTCAAGTCCCTTCGAACCCTAGAAACTATGAAACGATGGTTGCATTCACAGCTTTTGATCCTCTCTGCATCTCTTGGTGCATCTTCTGTGTCCCACCATGCCGGCATTCTCTCGTGCTCCTGCCACTTTCTGCCTCTTGTCTCACATACCTTCTCCTGCTGTTTCTGCTCTCTCTCCCACTCGCCTCTGTTATAATAACAACCAGTGATGGGATGCAGATGGGATCGATGATGAGCAGATAGGAGTTCATAGAAAAGATACTGACTGAGATATTGGAAGTGCAGATGGAGCATCTCACCACCCTGACTGTTTTCCAAAACAGAAAGGCTTGGGAGTTCACTGACTAGAACAGTGAAGGGAATGAAAATTTTTGGAAGAAACATGCAGAGGAATGTGGAAAGGAGGATTTAAGAGGTACGTAGTTTACAGCAGGGGAAAATGTCAAGGGAATGAGGGATTATAATAAGAATGTATATAGATTTATTACAGGCAGAAGACATAGAAAGGTGGATGGAATTGCATGTGCAAGAAGTAATGTGTGTAGAGAAAGTTCAGGACACATATGGTATTTGGATGGGGTTATGGAGGGCATGAATTGTGTTGACAGCAAACAAGTGGAGCACAGGTGGGGTGCAGCACCTTCCATCGATAATCCATCTGAGGCCCCATTGGGGTTTTATAATATACCATGGGTAACCAAAGCAACGTAGCAAATGTGGGGGGGGGGGGCACCTGTCTACATACAAGTGCATTTCAGATGTGAAGGGAAGGGGTATAGAGCTGCAGAGTGCCAGGAATCCCTAAAATGCACTAGTTGTGGGGAGAAGGGACACTTATTCTGCAGTTGTCTGAAAGCCTATGCAAGCAAGGTCAGACCTGCTGAGGAACAGTGTGAATCAGACTGGGACAGTGGGGGAAAAGAGAAGGGTGAGAATAAAGTAGAAATGATAGATGAACCCCTGTAGGATGGAGAAAGGAGAAAGAAGGGAATGTAATATCTGTAACTGAGGTCGCTTGAGAAGGACAGGAGAAGGGGTGCAGGAGAAAGCCTAGACATGGAGGTGGGGGAGAGGGAGAAAAAAGAAATCAAACAAGCAGAAGACATAGAGGTGGAACAAAAAAAAAAGCCTGGGGTCAATGAGGGGAAAGGAAGAAAACACAAGGGAAGAAAATCAGGAAAAAGAAAACTGGAGATGAGGAGAATGAGCCAGAGCCAGATCAGCTTCCCGCCATTAATTCCCCAGGCTCCAGCCCAAATGGTGAACTGGAGGCAGGAAACAACATGGAAGTCGGAGAATGAAAGCCTTCCTAAATGCAAAGGCAGTCAGGCAGCTTGCAGAAGAAACAGGCATGGAAGTGAGGACTGAGGAGAAGTCAACATGGAGAGCAGCAGTGCCAGAGAACCTTAAAAGGACAAGCACACCCTTTTTATAGCAAGCACAACAGCACTGATCATTGCATCTATTAATACCAGGAGTGTGCTAACAAGGAAAAGATGGAAACAGAGCAAAGTAATGTTAAAACTATTAAGGAAAGACATAATCTGCCTACAAGAATGTGGGATACTGAGGGAAAAGGGTTATAAGCACTTTGAGAAAAGGTGGAGATGAGGACCGTTCTGGTGGTAAGGGACAAATGAAAACAAAGTTTCATAGTTTCTAGGGTCAGAAGGGACCTGAACAGATCACCAAGTCCAACCCCCTGCCCTGGGCAGGAACAAGTGCTGGGATCATAATACCCCAGCCAGATATCTATCCAACCTCCTCTTGAAGACCCCCAAGGTAGGGGAGAGCACCACCTCCCTTGGGAGCCCATTTCAGAGCCAGGCAGCCCTAACCATATAGTAATGCCTCCTGATATCAAGCCTGAACCTGCTCTCAATCAATTTGTGGCCGTTATTCATTGTTATCCCAGGTGGTGCCCGGGGGAACAGAGTCTCACCTATTTTCTGCTGGTTCCCCTGTTGAGTTTATAGATGGCCACCAGATCCCCTCTCAGTCTTCTCTTGTGGAGGCTAAATAGATTCAGGCCCTTTAGTCTATCTTCACAGGGCCTGCCCTGCTGCCCCCTGACCATGTGAGTGGCCCTCCTCTGGACCCTCTCAAAGTTAGCCATATCCCTCCTGAAGTGCGGCGCCCAGAACTGGACACAGTACTCCAACTGCAGCCTGACCAGTGCTGCACAGAGGGGGAGGATCACCTCCCTGGACCTGCTTGTGATGCATCTGTGGATGCACAACAAGGTGTGGTTAGCCTTACTGACCGCTTCCTCGCATTGGCAGCTCATGTCCATCCTGGAGTCAACAATAACTCCAAGATCCCTTTCAGCCGCTGTGTTGACAAGAAGGGTATTCCCCAGCCTATAGGTATATTGCTTTTTCCTTCTCCCTAGATGCAGCACCTTGCACCTGTCTGTGTTGAATTCCATCCTATTCTCATCTGCCCACCTCTATAACCTGCCTAGATCTAGCTGGATGCCGTCCCTCCCCTCCAGTGTGCCCACTTCTCCCCACATCTTTGTGTCATTAGCAAATTTGGACAGTGTGCTTTTCACACCCACCTCCAAGTTGCTGATAAAGACGCTGAATTGCACAGGCCCAAGGACTGTGCCCTGGGGAACTCCACTGCCCACATCCCTCCAGGTCAAAAACGATCCGTCCACTACCACTCAATGGGTACAACCATCAAGCCAATTTGTGGCTGAAGTGGCAATACTATTCAAGGATCCAGAGGTGAAAGCAAAACAGGCAGAAGACAACATCAGTGGCAGACTACAGCGAATGATACTATCAGTCAGGGGAGCAGAATTAGAAGTTTTCAATGTGTAGGCACCACCAGGGCAGGAGGGGAGGAGATTCTTCTTCGAAAGCTAACCGTTTATGTGGTTGAAGAGAGACTCTGGCTAATAGTGGGGAGCTTCAACTGTATAATAGAAGCAAGTGACAGAACAGGGGAAAGAGGAGGTGGAACTTTAGAGCGTTCATCCAGATTTGTTAGCAAATATAATAAAAGAAGAATCACTAAGAGATGCATAGGCAGGGGAGAAGGTTTTCACTAGAACTGACTCCAGTGGACACACACAATCAAGAACTGACTTCGTGTTTGTATCAGAAGAAACAGAGATTAGGAAGAAAGAAACTGTAATTGTGGCATTTGGTGATCACCAGATGCTGAAGGCTGAACTGAGTCTTGGTAAAAGGAAAGGGAGTGTGGAAGTTAAGTGTCCAATTGCTACAAGACAAGGAGCAATGTCAAGCACACACGAGACAGTTATGAGGGGTAGAGAACAGTGAAGAAATATTTTAACAGTACTGTACAATGGTGGATGACAGTGAAGAAGAAAACAAAAGAAAGTTTCAGGAAGAAAGGTCAAACAATTGTGAGGAAAAGAACAAAAGAGCTGAGAGAGCTGCAAAGAAAGATGCAGGAGCTGCTAAAGGAAACCACAAAAGGAAGACAGCTACAAGAAGAACTAGAAGAAATAAGACAACAGATAGAAAGCTGGTTTAAAAGGAGGACAAGAGAGAAAATATTTTTAGCAGAAGAACCCTGGGTGGGAGAAAATGAAGGATGTGGAGGAGTGCTTAAAAACTTTTAAAAGAGGGACATCACCAGGAACAGATGGACTACCTATGGAATTGGATGAGAAGTTTTGGGCATGGGTAGGGATAGAAATAGTGGAAGTTTTCAAGGAAATAGCAGAAACAGGAGAGGGAAAGATTTTACAAGAAACACTGTGATCTTACTCTTTAAGAAATGGGAGAAGGAACTTCTAAAAAACTGGAGACCGATAACACTCCTTAATATGGGTTAGAAGTTAATGGCCAAGATGCTGGCTTTGAGGATGAGGAAAAACCTCCAGAAGATACTATATGAAGACCAACTATGCACAGTACCAGGTAGAAGGATCTTCGAAGTGATCAAAGATGCACTGTCCCACATCCGAGACAGGAAAGCAAACACAGTTATAGCAAACCTAGATTTAGCAAAGGATATGACAGAGTGGGTCATGGTTACATATTTGAGGTGTTAGGGAAAATGGAGTTTCCAGAGGAATGTGTATGTTGGATAAGGTTATTGTATAGAGAAGCAGAGAGTCAAGTCCAAATTAGGCATCAAAGCAGGGTTTTTAAAATCCATACGGGGTGAAAGAGTGTCCCCTGTCACCACTACTATATGTGTGTGGCATGAAATCATTAGCACAAAGAATAAGAAAAGACAAGGTCATAAGCAAAGTAACAAAACCAGGAGGGGAGGAGGTAAAACACATAATAGACAGGGATGATATAAATGTAGTAGTCTGAGATAGACATTTAATGGAAAGGGCCCTAGAGCATACATCAGAGTATGAAGAAGTGATGTGGGCTAAACTAAATAGATTGAAAAGCACCATAACAGAAGTGGACACCTGGAGGGACTTGGAGAAGTTGGGCCTTCAAATAACAGAGAGAGAAATCAGAGCACTAGGGATCCCAATGGACACTGAGGGGAAAGATAATACAGCATGGGAAAAGGCGACACCAAGGCTATGGCAAATACTTTGGTTATGGTCCAGAAGGACACTGCCCTTTGCGGGAAATGAGGGCTTGAAGGGACCTCGGGAGGTCACATCTAGTCCAACCCCTGCTCAAAGCAGGACCAGCCCCAACTAGATCATCCCAGCCAAGGCTGTGTTGAGCCAGGCCTTAAAACCTCCAAGGATGAAGATTCCACCAGCTCTCTGGGTAACGCAGTCCAGTGCTTCACCATCCTCCTAGTGAGGAAGTTTTTCCTAATATCCAACTTAAACCTCCCTTGCTGCAACTTTAGACCATCACTCCTTGTTCTGTCATCTGCCATCACTGAGAACAGTCCAGCTCCATCCTCTTGGGAAACCCCCTTCAGATAGTTAATGGTTGCTATTAAATCCCCTCTCACCCTTCTCTTCTCCAAACTAAATAAGCCCAATTCCCTGAGCATCTCCTCACAAGTCATGTGCCCCAGACCCCAAACCATTTTCATTATTCTCTGCTGGACTCTCTCCAACTTGTCCACATCCTTTCTATAGTGGGGGACTGAAAACTGCACACTATACTCCAGATGTGGTCTTATCAGTGCAGAACAGAGTGAAATAATTACTCCCCTTGACCTACTGGTAACATTTCCACCAATGCAGCCCAGTATGCCATTAGCCTTTTTGGCAACAAGGGCACATTGCTGATTCATATCCATCTTCCACTGCAACCCACAGGTCCTTTTTTATTCCTACTGATGTGGCGGCAGATAGCAAAAGATCAGAGGAAATATAGTGTGTTCTTTTGCCAAAAGAGAAAGGCTGGCTAGAGTTGAACTCTACAAAGCAAGAGAGATGGGAGGACGGAAGCTGCTGGATTTGGGATTGTTTGTCTATGTGAAATATGTAAGCATGGTATGCAAGGCAGTCATGGAGGGAGAGAGGAAAGCAGTACATATCCCACAATTTCACACAGCTGCAATTTTGAGGAAATGGGGTAGGGGCGGTATATCAAACCTCTTTAAAGAGTCTGTGTGCATGGCAACTGCCAATTCATTACAGCAGGATGGAAGGTTTCATGCAGAGGTATATGATAGGGAAGGCAGGGCTGAAGGTCCTGAAGGATCATCAGAAACTGATGAAATTGGTAAGGGAGAGAGACAGGATGGTGCCAGTAGGAAACTTCACAGAAGGACCAGTGAAGATGTGGGGAGCGGTGGTGGGTAAACAACTAAACGGGGAACATGCTGGCCTAGTGTAAATGGTTGTAAGAAGTATCTTGCCTGTGAGAGAGGTGCAACACAGATGGAGCTTTATGAGCTCATCAAGGTGCCCAAGGGAGAGATGCGGGGAAGGAGAAACAGTAGGACGTGTTTTGGGAGCATACATCTGCAAAGGGGGTATGGGAAATGGTCTGCCACTTTCTTAGTGTCACCAAAACAAATCTGTTGTTAGTGCAGGAGATGGTACTGCAGGGACTCATACCAAAGGGACAGGAGGAAATACTACTAAGGACTTTCTCAGCATGTGTTAAAACTAGTTTATGGAAAGTAAGAAACCCCTGGGTTTTTAAGAGGTTGGCTTTCACTGAAAGAGAGTGCCTGAAGCCAGGTTTGCATGAACTGAAATACTACATTGATCAGGACAAGGAAGAGACCAGAGAAGATGAGGCAAAGGAGAAGCAGAGGGAAAAGGACTGGACACACTTATTTCATTGAACTAACAGAGAGGACTGAAGGGAGGGGAGGAGAGTCTTAAGTGGCTACTAAGGTAATAGTTTTTCATGGGTTTCTGTAGGAGGAAAAGGAGTCCTGTAAGGGTTTTTTTGTGGGAAGTTGATGTATGTTGTTTAAGGGTTTGATATTTGTAGTTGCAGGTTTTTGGATACGTAGATGTTTTTACAATATGAAGTTTTAGTAAAACAAGGATGCTCAAGATGTGAAGCATCCCTCATACTGTGAGGCCCTAAACTGTAGCTTAAGTAGCTTTTAAGCCTAAATCTGGCATGGCTGCATTTATTCAACGTCATGGTAGGTTTCCATTTACTGAGCACATGCTGCTTTTAGCAGCAGCTTAATGACAGACGATGAATTTAATGAAGTTTCCTTGTATACAATTATAAGATATGGGGCTTTTCCCCTCATGCTGACTGGGGAAAAGCATGTCTTGTATTCAAGTAAAATGCAGTAACACTCAGTCCTTGAGGAAAAGCACTGCAATCCCTATGGCTGCAGAGAGATTTTTGATGCCCTGGTGGGTGGTCTGGCGTATTGGCTTCATCCTTACTTTGGATCTTTCTTCCTAGCTCTAACAGCCCATGTAAAATCAGTAGTGTAACTACGAGTGGGTGAAAGGGGCATCAGCCTCAGGCACCAACTTAGGAAAGGCACCAGAATCTGCAAAGTCTACACCCAGGCAGCAAGAGGAGCAACATGGCATTGCTCTTGCAGTGGCAGCATCTGGTGCACAGGCACCTCACCGGTATGGCTTTAAAAGCAAGAGCCGGGGTAGGCAGAGCATGCACCAGCGGCAGAAGCAGCAGCAGCGCAACCGAGGACTGTCCTGCAGTTCCTGGCATGGGTAAGATACCGATGTCCCTGCTGTTGGAACCCGTGTGTGCTCCCCATCCTGCCCCCGCCTTCCTCGGGGCTTCTCCAGGGCACAAACACTGCTTGTTACATCTCTGCAATAAGTCTGGACCATTGAAACCTGATCCTCAAGCAGTTTTCAGAAAATGACCCTCCATAGCTCACATGCACATAGACTGATTGCTAATTAGCCCACACTCTCCCTCCACCTCCTTCTCACTTCTACTGACCCAGGTACTGACAAACACAGAGAACTTTGTTCCTAATTCAATCTATATCTTCTCCGCTTCATTTCAGCCCTACCTCAAGCCATGTAGCACGTAGGAGGTCAGGGAAGTAAAAACCTAGTAGGCATATTCAAAAACGAGCACGTCAAACTCAAGTGCTCTATCACCCATTTTCAGCCCGTTGAGAAATGGAACAATAAGCCTTGTGCTTTCCTTTCAATTTGCAGATAACTGTATAATCCACATTTCTGGGCACACTATGGTTTTTATTTTCTTCTGCTTAGAGGTTTTTTTAATTGCCCCATATTGGTATACACCTGTACTCCGGTATGTGGGTTTAAATAAAATCTGATGGGACTCTTTTTATTTCAGGGTCTGCAATGTGAGTCTGCCAAGCGCTTTAGTTCCATTACTTGGCAAATATCGTGGCTCTTAAATTGTCACCGTATTTTCCCTTTGCTATTAGTATGGATGCTGATACTGTCATTAATGGTAGTTGCAACAGGTCCACTGTTGCCAAAACCTTTCAGTGATAAAAAAAAAAATGATTTCCTTTCCTCTGGTTTTTATTTCATTTGGGGAATTTCCCGAGATTATTTTCTTCCAGCTCAGGACACTGAAACGTCAGCTGGCAGCATACACTGAATCCTCCCTCAGAAAAAACACAAACAGGAAGGGGAATGATTTCACTCCGCTTCCCTTATACGAGTGTCCTTCAAGAGACCGCACGGCTCACATAATGGCATATGGACAGTAACCCTCCTCAATTAAATTCAGGTTTGTATCTGACCCTGCCTGGCAATGACTGAAAATCATTACCAGCTGTTGTTTCTTTTGTGGCCTGTGATAAAAGCTGGTGTTTCAGTCCAGTGCCTGTTACATGAGTATTCTTGTCAAAAAACCCTCTCTGTCAACTGGCACCTTAGACATATCAACTTATTTTCTAGGCAAAAGTTACCAGTACTATCAACATTTTCATTAATGCCAAGTTAGTTTCATTAGGAAGCAACTTCCATAATAAAAGCAGGAGGATGTTAATGGAGTGTAATTTAAAGTGGGTTGAGAGCCTGTGAGTAGGCTGAAGCAGGGAGGGTTATTAATCCTAATGAGCTGGGCAGGTTGGGATGGTTTAATTGATATCAGTCACACTTGCAATCTTTGCATAGTATTTTTATGCTTCCATGGGAAGCCTAGGATATGCATTGAGCAGCTAAGTATATTACCCACACAAAAAACATTAACAAATATAAGGCTGACATAAAATTGTATTGACCAAATGCAAATGGACACAGTCCAGTTACGGATGGGTAAGATTATAGTCTTTTCTCAGTTGTACAATTCCCTACAGGCTGGCCCTAGGCATCTAATTTGCATAATTACCCTGTGGTATTTTCCCAATAACTATGCAGTAATTAGCCAGTCAGAGTGAAGAGGTTTTACATAATCACTATGAGGGTATATTTCAAAAACTGTGCTTTGAATATGCAAGTATCTTAACTCTGACTACTATAATCCCTCTGATTTGACTGGGGCCTGCCTGTACTCAAAATATTAAAATATTCCAGCTGAAAGACAGCAACCAAGATGGGTGGCTGAGGCGCCCAATCCCCTGCTGCAAGCAGTAGGCAGGGAGACAGGGTGGAAGTGGAAAGACAGAAGAGGATGTGGGGAAGCAGAACCTCAGAAGGAAAGGATGAAAGAAATGAAAATAGACAAAAATAGTCTTCCATGTTATTGTTTTAAATGTAGCTTTCAGCAGTTGACATAATTCATTTAGGTTTCTACGGTTTTTCCTTTTTCATTTAAATTTTCAATATTTAATTTAAAATGTCATCATCATCACATCATCATAATAATAACTTAAGGGGCCTTCCTGTTATTCTCGCTACAAACCATATCCTGGGTTAATGAACTCCTTGGCCTTCGGCCGTGGAGTTTATTCAGGCAGGATACAGTAATTAATTCATAAACAGAAAGCACCCTCTAGTTATCATTATAATAAGCCTTCAGACCCTGGCAGGGTGAGGTTTCATTAATCAGCAGTCTCCCTCTGGTCTGTGATTACATATTAAGTGTAAATGTAATGACAAAGAGGGGCCTGAGCAAATGAACTCTGGAGGCCAGATCCTCAGCTGGTGTAGAGTCTCCTTCCCCATTGACTTCAACAGTGATGACCGTTTACTCAAGTAAGGACCTGAGATAGATGGCTCCATGCAATAACCGAATTACCTCCCTTCCTGCATGAACGAGTCCAAATTAACATTCAGAAGAAACCTACTGTGTCACTCAGAGAATAGTCTTCAGACACTTTAAACTACAGCGGCACACACATCCTCTGCTGAATGCAAGATTCAGGGATCAAAAGTTCTACTGCTCTTGATCAGCTGAGTTGTGCCTCCTGTTTAGAGAAAGACCAGGTTCTGCTGTGCAGAGACTGGACTTTGTACTCATCTACTGACCTTCACTCAAGGTGGCCTAAAAACATTGCTGCCATTTAGTGTTAAAAGCAAAAGCACAAATCTCTTGTATTTCCCTGAGTTCTAAGAACTTCCCCCCCCGCCCCACCTCCTTTAAGTGATCTTGGTTACGTGAAGGGCAATGTAACTTTGCAGCCAAAATCCCTGAGCAGCTGACTGACCTGAAGGAGAAAGATACTTCAAAGGTGGATGTACATTTAAAACAATGTTACTGTAATTATCTTTTCTTGCCATGTCATATTTTAAATCAGTGCCTTAAATTCTAGTTTGTTTGTAAATCTTTAACATTAAGATATAAAGCAACTCAGAGCCCGGGCCCCTCTACCAGGGGACCCTTTCAAAGGAGTTATGTTCCTTCACAGGTTGTTGGACATGGAGAATCCTTTATGGGAGGTTGGTAGAAAAGACTGAGGATTCATAATGGACTCCTATCACTGTTGTTCTCTCTGCTTTTTTTGTCCTTGATTTCCTGTATCAGGCCCTGTGAGTCCCCTTACAGGTTGATGAATGGGTGCTCATTCAGCCCTGACATACCTGACATTTAATAAAAACTCTCCAATGACTTCTACAAACCTTCAGGATGGAGAAGGGAAAGACTGTATTTTGGCATACATATTGAATGCATCAGCCCTTCTGCCTTGATCCAGCTTCCCCCCAGCAGGACATCTGTTTGCAATATATAACACAAGTACTTTCCATTGTCTAGGGCATTCCTATGGTATATCCAGGTTTTCTATATGTATCATGCAGTATCAGCAGAGGAGTTCTTGAAGCCCCTTCTATTAGCCTGATGCTTTTAGGCAGAGTGAGGATCACGCGATAATCAGTGGCACATTCTCCTCTTTGCTTGATATGGGAAAGTTAAAATCTAAGAGGGAAGTCCACCTGATCAACATGCTAGCTTCTGCCCTGTTCAAAGACTAAAGGTGGACACGAAGAGGAATGAATGCTGGTACTATAGGAAGGGTCTCTGTGAGGCACTCCTATATACATGCATAATGGTTAGCCAGAATATAGAGAGGAGAAATAAAGGGGACAGTGGATGGTCACTGAAAAAAAAAAAGAGTGAGAGAGGGGGTTGGAGAGAGAACATGGGAGCAACTGGGTCATGAGTTTAATATATATGGCAGCTGCCATGGTCATGTTCACTCAACAATGGAGGAGAGAGAGATGGGCTGCACATCTCTCTCTCTCCCTGTGGAGATGTGCTACATGTCCCTGTGATATGTGGTTAGGGCACTTGCTACAGAAGAAAGAGACCTGGCTTCTAGATTCTCCTCCCCCTGAGAGGCTATAAACCTGAACATCCTACTTCCCAGGCTGTAGACAAGCCTTGGTTGAGGCACTGTCCACCCCTTCTGTGCAACTAAGCATGCAAGAGTCATAGGCCAGAGGAAGGGAAATCAAGAGGTAGCCTTGGTCTCTAGCCTAGCACTAAGGCCACTCCCCTAGGAAGAGGAAACCTGCTCTGAGAAATATATATGGCAGCTGCCATAATCTATATCCAATTACTTCCTCATGCAAAATGCAGAAATGGTCCAGAGAGCAGGAACTAGCATCCAGGACTCTCCCATCCCAGGGCAGTGGTCTCATGACTAGGAGTGAAACAGGATTTGGGATGAAATTTCTGGCCCTGGAGGGTGAGTCAAGAAATGGAGTGAGGCTCTTAGACATCATCTACAGTTCAGCACAGGACTCCCACTCCTCCAAGTGCAGTACCCTAACCACCGGACTACAACGGTAGATTCCAATTTGCTCATTCTCCTTCTGACCCTATGAACCCTGCTCTTACAGCAGTGCTTTCCCTCAGTGTAGCAGCTCTCAGTTCAGCAGCAGAGGTGGCGCTCTGTCTCCACGTATTCTGTAACTTGGTGGCCAGGGCATCTTCTGGGAAGTGTGGGGTATAGACTTGAATTCCCTCAGGCTGAGGAGAACCTAACATCCAGGATTCCCTCATCCTGGGCACATGCCCTAACCACTAGACTTTTACATCAGATGTGAGCATCACTGTCTTAAAAGAGTGGGCCTATGATGAAGTGCCTCCACTTAGGAAAGGACTCTGCTTCCTGCAACCCGATCAGATGGAGGAAGCTAAGGAGTGGGAATTGAGGAAAACTCCTCTGTTCAATGTCCTCATTAACAGACTTTAGGCATCACGAAATCGCTCTGTGAATGTGCTTATCTCTCCCTGCAGACTGTATATGATGCCTAAGAGCCTCACTCTATTTCTTTGGCTCACTCTCCAGAGCCAGAAACATAGCCCCAAATCCCTTTTCGCTGCTAAGGCATGATGACACTTAGGCACCGAAGTGCAATTCCATTCCACACCGCTGATGTCCCCAAGGAACTGTTATGTCAACCTTTGTAACGCACCTTCGCATGAGTCTTAAGATGAAGCTGAATAAAATAACAGAAAGGCAGATGGCCAACTTGCCATTTGTGTGCATGTTTGCTCAGGAACTCAAGCAGATGCAACAGGATCACATGCAAGGTGATCAAGCAAGTGTCTTGGAGGTGAAATATGATTTGGATCCTAAAGAAGCCTGACCTGGAGCCAACTAAGGGCCTAACCTGGCTTTTTCCCTCATGACTTGATCCAAAGCCTGTTGAGGTCACAAAGCAACTTCCCATTGACTTCAGTGAGCCCTGCATCAAGGCCTTTATGATATCTGAGCCAGCAATTAGGCCAAACTATTGAGAACAGGACAGCTTTGAGTTTCAAAGGGTGGAAAACAGAGGAAAAAAGCATTTGGCAGGAGGAAATGGCACCGTCTTTTCCGAGAAAATGAGAAAGTTAGGGCTACATTGTTCTCTTCAGGAAAGCTACAGGTTTCTGCCTGTCCAGACCAGACAGATGGCAACAACATCTGGCTCCACATTGCTACCTGTACCCTGAAGCCAAGATGCTCAGAGCATCTAACGCTGTGTCCCTCCACCAGCCCAAGCATGCAGAAGGTCACCCACACCAAATCCATCGCCTCTCGCAGTCCTGCTTTGTAAAGAAACATTCTAAGTGTCTCATAAACAGGGCAGTGATTGAGATAATGGAAAGTGCCTCTTATCCCCTGTCTGCCACATCAGGATATGAGGCATCTCTTAGCAGCCAAAAGGAGGAAATTAATAGCAGTGAGCAGGAGTAACCACTTTCATGCAATTTCCTTGGGAGATAGTGGACCATCTAATCTTTATTGGAGCCCTTTAACCTGTCATTCAAATCCCATGAAGGCCTCTTGCTCACACAGTATTTCCAGATATTAAAAGAAGATAAAGAAGAATAAATCAAAACATTATTTTATGGTTTTATTATTTAAGGGATTCTTTTCCCCTGCCAGAGGCATGCAACCAGCCTTTCTCTATAAGAATGGAATAAGCCAAATGAACGATCTTTGCTTCGTGGCACAAAGCTCCAAAAATGAAGCCAGCACCAGAAACGATCTATCACAATAAGCCCATGTAACCCATGCTAGTATGAGGTTGTTTTCTGCCAACCCCTTGCAGTGGTTACTTCATGTAGAGAAGTTTGTGAATCTTGACTTTTGGGTCAAGATCACAGGCTTTAGGATCCAGAGATCCAGGGTTTGACCCCTGCAACTGAATTAAAAAAAAAAAACATTGACTAGTCCCCTGAATCAGTAGCAGGCTAAGAATGAAAAATAAAGGGTTTTGTCCTAACCCCCATGTTTCCTGCAGTGCAGCAGAGGGGAAAGATACTTCAGCCTGCCCCTACGCCCTCATCAGGAGATGGTATAACCCCGTGTGAAGCGACAGCTCTCTCATTCTGCTCCAAATATCCTGAAAGCAGGTGAGAATCACCCCTCCATTTCCCCTCCAGCTGCTGTTGCTTTCCCCACTGTCTCACAGGTGAAGGATGCTTCAGAGCCTCTCCTGCCCACTCCAGCCAGGCTGTGCGGGGGGCTGGGCTCAGCTAAGGACAGAGACAGTGGCAGTGGCAGCAGCAATGAGACAAGGTTTCCTGCTCTCTGCTTCTGCTTCTGGGGGTCCAGGCAGGATGGGGGAACACACCTCCCCACCCATTGCTACTGCCACTGTCCTGTCACCAGCCCCTGCACAGCCCAGGTAGAGTGGACAGAGCCAGCTCTGAAGTTTCCCAGCCCCCGGGGCAGTGGTAGAGAGGAAAGGTGGGGATGGGATGCAACTCTGACCACAGAGGGAAAGGACAGGGATTCTTATCTGCTTTGAGGGTTTTCAAAGTCCCCAGAACACCCCTCCAATCCCTTTGCACTGTCTGCCTGCACCAGTGGGGAGCAAGGTGTCGGGGAGAGGGACTGGGAGTAAGGGGGCTGCAGCCACCCCTGCTACAGGGGTTGCTGCTCCTGCACCTTCCTTTGCCAAATCCCAGATCTGCCCCTGGCCATCAGTAACTCATTCACTTGCAGCCAGTGGCTCTTTCCCCAAGCTGCCACCTGGGAGCAACATGCCTTGACCACTCTGAGTACAGTCCTTTACGCCCAGCCAGTGGGAACTACTCCGGGGTGGGTGAACAGTTTCATTCAGGGCTGAGCTCAGACTGCCACCTGTAAAGTAAAAGTCTCTGCAAAGCCAATATAAATGAAATGAGACTGTGATCTAGTCTGATTAGATAATCACAACTTGCCAGACGTTGCTAACACTAGCTATTTTATGGTAATACAGTGAAGGAACCTGCAAAAGGATTATTGAAAGCACCTACTTTGCATAAAACTGCCATTAGTTCAATACAGAGTGGCTTTTCTTGGCAATAAAAAATCTAATAGCAGCCAAAACCTTTATTCCCTCCTTTCTGACTCCGGAATGTTCCTTGGTAATTTTTATTTTTTTCTTTTTGGCTGACATTCGGGAAGCAGGATTAAAGCAGAGCACAGAAGCCAGTGCAGCGGTTGTGATTGGCTAAGACCACGTAACAAAACAATGTAACAGCTCATGAGGATAGTCCAGCTGATCAGCTTCTTTCCTGGACAGACGAGTCCTTGTTCCACCTTCGTACTCTCTGTGGAATACGATACCAGAAAGATCTGGAGAGGCAAAGAATGGGACAACTCCTCTGCCACCCACAAGGAGTTTGCATCAATGTTTTAAATGTTATGTTCATGGCTGCACCCCCCTGCTCCCAGTCTTCTCCACCCTCACCAGCGTGGGCAGACTTTCTGAAGTCCCTAAGCAATCCACCCTCCCTCCCTGTTTCTGCTCCTTTCCCTCTCCTGCCTGACACTGCAGCTTTCTCCACTGCTCCGGGGCAAGGAAGCTCCAGAGACCACCGGGCTGCATTGGAGCTGAACTCAGCTGGGAAGAGGGCAGTGACAAAAGCATGGTGGGAGAGCAGATCCCTCCCCACTGTGCCCAGAGCAGGCATGGGGAAGAGGAATCCCTGTCCATCCCTGCTGCTGTTGTCCTTGTCCCTAGCTGAGCCAAGCTCCCATGCTGCAGGCAGAAATAGCTATGGTATTTCCACACCCCCAGGGACAACGGGGAAGGGGGAAAGAGCAAGGAGGGGGCATGCCTTTGAGTAGGAAGGGGAAGGGAGAGAGGATTTCCATATGCTTTAGGGACTTCAAAAAGTCCTCAAAGGCTCCCATGGTGCAGTGCAATCCAGACTACTGCACCCCCTCTAAATTCACCCTCGACTCATCTGAGACACAAAAATAAGGCTGTCACTAATTATGGCCATTAAAGATTTCACAGGATACAGCTTAAATGACACTGGCACTTGCACTTCCCACAATGTCCTGGGAAAATTCCAACTCGGAGACAGCCCAGTAAAACTTGGTTAATCCACAGACTCAACTGTGAGCCTCTCCTCTCCAAACATGAAGTGTGACCCCAATTCTCAGCAAAGGTTTATTAGCAGAGTACTGCACTGAGCAATTGTTAACATTCATTAGCAACACAAACTATACAACAGTTAATTTGCAAGTATGCTGTGAAGTATTAGCACATAAAGCTAAAGTGCTGTTAGGACTTATTTTTAAAGCATCCAAAAAAGGTGTGAGGCACTTTAGAAAAAAGTAGAAAGACAAGGTTCCGATATTAAAGAATTTACAAGCTAATTTTAGATGGAACACAACAAGGGAATGCAGGAGAACAAAGGAAGACAATAAGGTCACATTAATAAGATCAGGTGCCATTTTTTAGCATATGGATGTCTTAGTGGCTCAATTAAAGGGCTTTATTTATTTTTAATTACAACAAAACTAAATGACACTTGCCACAATAAATGAACAAAATATGCTTTGTGGTACACTATCCTTGGGTTTCTCTTATTACTTAACTTGCTCATTTACAAATATCTGTAATCTACAATGTGTCTCTTAGTTGTTGTTATTACAAATTAGCATTTCTCTACTATAATTACATCATGTTTACCTAAATTGCCCTGCATTTTCAACTGAGCCTGAGATCCTTTGGTTCCACCCTAAATTGCTATGAATTGTTGCTGTGTGCTCATAGGGCACTTAGATTCAACTTCCACTTAAGTAACTATTCTTACCAAGGGAAGTTGGATTAGCAGCTGTGTTGCAGATTGCTCAAAGACAATTGACTCCCTTACACTGGAGATGAGGCCTTCCCTATATATTCCTTATCTACAATACCCCACAATAATGCATTAACAGGAGAGAGTAATCAAAGAACAGTAATTATGAGTACAAGATTTCCCTCCCTTCATTGTCTGACTACAGTATGGACTCTCTACCACTATAACAGTGGGCTCATCTACACGAGACTCGAAATGCATAGTAGACGATATTCTACTGCGCATTAGTGAGTCACAGCAAAATTGCTAGTGTTAGTGCTATTGCACTAATGCACGGTAGAATTAGTCTACTGTGCATTAGCATCACTTAAAACCCGTGTCCTAGCACTACTGCGCAGTAGCACTGGTTACTGAACATTTAGTTAGTATCTGTTATTACAGGTGCAGTAATGGCACCAACTAGATCCCCCTCCCCTCCACCTGACCCCATGCTCTGCAGCAGAAACATGGCATCTGCTGAGTGCTGACGAAAGTGGGTTTTATGCCTCCTTAGCATCACCACTGCTGGTATGATCCAAGCTACACTGACAAAATCCCCGTGCTGTTAGCCTAGGTGGGCGCATCCAGACAAGCGTGGATGTGCAGTATGAGCTGCGGCAGATGCATCTGTGGCACTGCACGCTGCACATGCAGGAGTTCCCTGTGCTGCTTCTTTGCTGGACAGGGTGTTTTTTTTCTTTGCAGCACAGGGGATCTCCGGGGGCCAAAAAACCGCACACCTAAAAAAAGGTGGGGAGGTGCATGTGGCAGCATGCCATCTCTGGCTGCCAGACAGGATCCCTGCTGCAGGATCACTGTGGCTGCAGCTCCGAGATGCCCCCAGGACTCCAGGTAAGGCTGCTGGCCCCAGCCTCCCCTACCACACCCAGGGCAACATGCCATGCGCAGGGACAAGTAACAGCAACGCACATTGTGCCGCTGCTACTTGTCCCTGGAGAGACTCGTGTTCCCATTTGTAGGGATGCACCTAGTGTGTCCACGTGTGGGGTTTTCCTGGCATAGCTATGTTGGGAAGAGAATATATTTTCACAGTTTTAGTCAATCAAGGTATTTGGCCATGAGCATTGTAGGGTAGGGCAGAACTTAGAGCCCACTGTGAGAAATGTTAGCTGTGTGGAAAATGCAAGACATGTATTTCAGTAACACCTCAAGACAGCAGCAGGACAAAGCTCTGTGTAGGTTTTATCTACCCAGCTATTGTATGAAATGATTCCTAAGCAGCAAAGAAAGTCTGCTGTGCACTGATGCAATATGCATGTCTCCATACTTGATAAGAATTAATTGATTGTTTATTATGTGGGCAGGGTAAGATTAATGATGTGCTTAACTAGTCATTTCCTTGCTTTTAAGTACTGTGGGCTGTGTAAATGATGAGGCAGGTAACCACAGTTGTCACTTAGCAACCTAAATTCTTTTGCAGCTTTCTGGGGGTATGCAGGTAGGGTTTATTTTGACTTTTGATTTTTTGTTTTGTTTTTCCCATTAAAAAAAAAAAAAACAGCTTGTGTTCTTTCCCATAGTGAAATGAAAATAAATGCCCTATACTTGGCTGGCAAGGTTCTTTGGGTAGATGTGATATCTTTGATTAGACCAAATAAATAGTTGGAAAAAAGTTCTTTGCAAGTTTCTGGGTACAAACACCCTTCTTCAGTCCCATTGCCTGAAGAAGGGTATTTGTGCCTGAAAGCTTGCAAAGAATGTTTTTCCAGCAATTTAGTTGGTCTAATCAAAGATATCACATCTGCCCAAAGAACCTTGCCAGCCTATGTCCTTGGACCAACACGGCTACAACCAACAACCCTATACTTGGCTGTACCTTAGGACCTAGATTCATAGTATAGGTAAATTATGATCATTCCTTGGCTAAAGAATGCACATCTCAGGGAAACAGCATATGATCCTGGAAATGCAGGACTGGAAGGGACTTGAAGGAATTATCTAGTCCAACTCTGTGTGCTAAGGCAGGTTCAAGTGCCCTTAAACCACCTCTGATAGATGTTTGCCTAACTTACTTCTAAAAGCCTCTGATGAAGGAGATTCCACAGCTTCCATGGCTAACTTGTACCGCCCGTCTAGTTGGAAGGTTTTTCTAATACCTAATCTAAAACACCTCTGCTGAAAATTAAGAAGATTAATTCTTGTCTTACGCACTCCGACAAATTGACTGCTGTCCCCGTTATAGCAATGTAGGAAGACTTATCTTCCCCTATTAGTTTTCTCTTTTCTGGAAGAAACAAACAATTCCCTCAACCTTTCTTGATGGGTCATGAGTTCTTAACTTCCTATCATTCTTATTACTCTCTTCAGTTTGTCTACATCATTCTGATTGTGGCTTTTAGATGCCTATTTTCTACCATGACCCAGAGGTGCCTGGGCCCTTTTTTGCAAGCTAGACTAATCTGAAGGCTTTACAATTAACCAAGTCATCTGTTTGTGGGTACACAGTATTCTATTTCTTCTTGCCTATATGAAAACAGAAATTGCATCAGCTGGAAGTACACGGCTAGATGCCAACAGAGTGCTACTTTCCATGCACCACAGCAAAGATTGTAAAATTCAAAGTTACTGAAAACAGATTCTTTGGAGCTCCACCAAGCTCCATCAGCACTGGCCAGAATATACAAGCTCACTACATGTGCCTTTCAATCTGGCATTTGGTAGTAAGATTCAGGCATCTGGTGTGCTGGGCACTGCATAGAACTATGAAGAAAGTATGATTCCAATCCTCATACTGCAAACTTGCTAAGAATCAAAGACAACAATAGGTGACAATAGGTGACAACAGGGACCACTGACATGAAAACAAGCTACAAAGCAAAGTATGTTAAATACCCGACTTATGGACAGAATGCAAGTCACTTAGGGTAAGTTTACACTTCAGAAGTGTGATTACAGTGCATCTGGACCTATCTAAGATTTCTTAGATCTACCAAGCTTGTGCCCCAGTAGCAGTGGAGGTGCAGTAGGATGACTTTCACTGTAGGATAGTCTCTGTAAGTACAGTAGGTCACAAGTGGGTTCGAACAACCTAAAGCACTCTGTCTGATTAAACAGGTGGCTAATAGTGATTCTTCTTTACATATTCTTTTTTTTTTTTTATCTGTTGAGCATTGTGGAGTGCTTGCATTGTGATATTACAACTGGTCACACCAACTAGGGATTTAGAATAGTTTGTATGAGAACAGTTGGGGTTTTCTTGCCAGGACAGGATTTGCTCACCACAGAAAACATGTTTCTGTCACTAAAGCCCTCTGTTGCTTTTGGAAAGCTATGCGGTATGGGATTTGCAAGCAAACCTAAGTGATTTTGGAGCACAAGTCCCACAAAAGGTCAATGAAACATATGCTCCTAAGTCACTTGGCACTTTTGAAAACCTCATCCCCTCAGGTGGCTTAGCCTCCTTGGCCCCTCACACACTATGTGGTATGACTTGTTATTAGATCAGGATCAGGATCTGCAGGAAAATGGTATACTAAGTCATTCATGGAAAAGCTTGGCCTGGAACTGCCAACCAGAGCTTGTTTCCCATAGGCTGAACAAGCCTTTCACAGGGGAGCAGGTGGAAGGGTCATTTTATCAAATCCTACCATCTCGTCTCACTCTGAAAAGTGGTCCGGGGTTGATGATGGATACTCAGCCTACGCTATTTTTTCCCCGCTCCATCAGCTTCCATGGCATGGAATTATATCTAGGTTTCAACTAATGGCACTTTCTTAAACATCCTAACGTTTCTGCTCTTGGAAATTGCCTCTTGCATGAATTAATGTCAAAATCTTTTCTTTTTTTTTTTCAAATTTTGTTTAGGAGCTAGAGAGACACAAAGAAGCATCAGACATTTTGACAACATTTCAAAAAAGATCCACTTTTAAGTCTTTTAATCTCAAAAAGTAGTGACAATTTATTCAGAATTTTTGGAACTCATATCTGTTGTCAGGGAGACTTAACCACATGCATTAGGAAGCATGAAGATCTCTCTCTCTTTTTGAAAGGGTAAAAAGTCACCCTTAAGTATGAAGGAACTCCCACTTTGCCATGCTCAACCACACCCCTCCAAACCTGAAGCTAGCAGACCTATTCCTACTCCACAAGCACAATCACCAGACATTTAAACATACTTATTGTGCTTACATACAACTCCCCAGCCTGCCCCCACTGAAAACTCCCATCTGCAACAGGGAAAACATAGTTGAACCAAAACATCTTATTGAAACAAAAGGGGGAAAAAAGGGTCTGATGAGCTCAATGATAAAAGTCACTAATGACTTTGCTCCCAATCAACCCATTTGCTTAAAAAGCAGCTTTCATCAGGGGCAATGTTCAAGGAGATTATGTGTGGAAGAGGATGCTAATAAACACTGTCTCATCTACAGAATGACAAGGCAGCAGTAACCAAAAGACTGTTTCAAACCAAGCTAATTTTAAGGGCTTGTGACTCAAAAAAACAAAGGGACATGTCTTTGGCAGTTTGGTACAAACGTTCTTTGCTGCCTTCAAGGTAAATCTGGTCATATTCATGCCAAGTGTTCTCAACCAGGCTGACAGAGGGAGTAAACTAGGGCTGAATAATGAGAGCCACTTGTAACTCTGACTGCAGATTGGCTGGAAGCGCTTCCTAATTTGAAACCGAGTAGGTAATAAACGGCATTTGAAATATTTTTTCAGGGAGAATAAAAATGGATTTTACAAGCTCAATAAAAAATTGGAGGACAGCAGGTGTTAAAAGACATGTGTAGGCCTTTGTATAGCCTATAGCAAAATGACATAGGGAAAAATCTTGAATTCTGCACCTTAGTCGCGTTCCTATTTAGTTGTATCTGCATCCACCAGTGGAGCTGGCCTATAACCTCCTTGCCCTTAGTTCTCTGGGGAAGAGTTCCATATACTGTAATTGCACGCTTTAGTGCTACGATATTACTGCTAATAATTATTTGCTCATTGCCGTTTTTGCTGTGGCACAGAGTAGTTCTTAAAATCTGGAGCAGATCCTCAGCTGGTAGAAACTGCAATGCCTCCGCAACGTCCATCAGCTGAGGAGGTGCTCAGGGAATGAATCCCTTATGTTACATCCCAGAGGAACACAAAACAATCTAAAGTTGTCTTCTGACTCACAAGAGCCTCCCAAAGTCACATTCCTCCTGAAGAAGGACATCACCAGAGGAGCTGTCATGTTGGGGCAGCCATGCGTGAAGATTATATCTGCGGGAGAGGCAAACTTTTGATTCCTCCAACTGAATCTTCTCAGCAACTTTTAGAGCTTCACTTTTTAATTATTCTCTCTGGAAAGTTTTACCAAAAAAGACACATCTTCCTTCTCTATATTAACTTGTTTGAAAGTTCTCAAGAGATATGGAGGTGGCATCTTACTTATCAAATTTTAAAATAGAAACTTATTGCAAAAAATTACACAACCCCAGCTGGTAATTCCCCACTCTCTTCTCCTGGCTCTAGCCCATGCCCCCCGCTGTAATTTTCTTTATTTGAAATAAATAAAGTCTCTGGCATTTCATAATTTCTATGGCTCTAATGTCCCCACAGTGCCAGTACTAACCACATTTGCTTTGTCTCTCTCAATGCTGCAGGAGGTATAACTGCATTTAACAGTGTCCCACAAAACACATTACCCTCTTTCAGATCTGATGAGCTTTATAGAGATATCACCTTTTTAATATTATTACTGTTTTAGTTACCCCTACACACTGAGCTTGTCTCCTCTGTGGACTCACAAATAACAGCAAGATGAAATGAGTGTGTTAATGCTTGGCTTGTGCCTTATTTCTATCCCAGCCATGCCTGTCTTCTTCATCCTTCATCCTTTTCCTCTTTTCATCTTTCTATATCTTCCTTCTGCTTCCACTTTTGTAGCTTAGAAACATGCACTTTTTGCACAGAGAAACCTAATTCTTCCTGGATACCCACATGGCAATGCAAGGGGCAAACACAGTATTGCACAGCAGATCCATGTTTGCATAGTAGGTAAAAAGAGATATATTGGAATAGAAGGGTGAGAGACATACAAAAAAATGAGTGTGGTGAAGGACAATGATTGGGTAAATGGAGAGCAGCCTTTAGCAGCTTGATTTGTCTGGCCTGAAGGTGGAGAAAGGGATAAACCTGTAGTACATAAGCATATCACAGGGCTAAACAACGAGGAAAAAGAACTATTTAACATAAGGGCAAAGCCAGCACTGAAACCAATTTAGGCTGCAATTTAAAAGGTTTCTGAACATCAAAAAAGTGAGATTCTGCAACAGTCTTCAACAAGAATAGCATGTGTGTGGCAAGGGACTAATTAGCTGTAAAATGACTTGATCAGACTGTGAAAGGGATCGTATGCTATGGTTGCCCATGCCTGCAGGAGACTAGCCTCTCAGACATATGCAAACTCCCTTCCAGGCCTGCATTCCTATGAGCCATGCATTCTTCCTGAGGCGGGTGAACTAAGGTGGTTACAAAGAGGATGGTAACAGTCGATTCTCTGTGGTCACAGGGGAAGACGAGAAAAAATGAGTTTTAAATTTCAAAAAGGGAGATTTAGGTTGGATATTAGGAAGACCTTTCCAGCTCTGAGGTGGTTAAGTGCTGGAACAGATTGCCTGGAGAGGCTGTGGAATCCCCATCCTTGCAGGTTTTTAAGAGAAAAGTGGACTAAGTTTTGGCTGGGATGGTTTAGGCAGTGTTGATCCTGCTTGGAGGAGGCAGCTGGACCAAATGACCTCCTGAGATTCCCTCCAGCCCTGTTTTTCTAAGCTTCTGTGAACTACTCATAACAATTAATTTACCTCACAAACTGCTCACAAACACATTTGTAACAACTTTTTTTTTTTCCCGTTGGTAACTGTGCAGTGTTAGACTGTACCACCCCCTGGGTGGGTGCATGCAAAATGCCAGTTAATGTTTTTGAGCTGGCTACCTATGGCAGTGCAGAGATGCAGCAGCTTCCCCATGTGTGAGTGAGTGGCGGCACAAAGTGGGCAGCACCTTCATGCCATCTCCTTGCCCCCAGCTTGCAGCCAGTGGCCCAAGTTGACCCAGAGGCAGAAGCAATCTGTTGCAGGTACAGAGTTGGTGTAAGGGAAGAAAAAAGACAGAGGCTGGGATGACCTAACAGCAGACCTTCTACTCTGCATTGCCCCATCTTCCGAGCTTGCAAGGAAGGCACAATTTTGCTCTCAGTTGAGCTAATCAGCCCATCCACATCTCCACACCGAAGCGGGCACACTATTTCCAGCTGGGGAGGTAGCTTATCTGGAGCAGTAAAGCGTGTTTCAGCACAGGGAGTGAGCAGGACATGCATGCCCTGCTACCCCACAGAACAGCCTCACTGCAATGAATGGGGCCTCTTACTCAAAGGAATAGGGTGCGCCAAGGAGTAAAAGATCATCCACTGTGAGCAACGGATCATCCACTGTGGGCAATCAGATCCTGTCCCCAAGTGTCACTGGCTAAGGGTATTGATTTCTTGTGACTATCTGTTATTTTCACCCGTTGCCACTGTGGGATTGGTCAGTTCCATCACGAACGGGCACATGGTACGGTTGACGGTGCTTCATGGGATGACTCTAACAGCAAAAAACAGTGAAAGGAGGTAATCCAGGCCTTAGGGAAAGTGTGGGGAAGGAGAAATAGTTTGTAGACAGAGAAAACCAGGGGGTTTTAGGACTGCTACTGAGCCAGTCATTCAACTGGCATGGCCTACCCATGCTTAAGTTACTGGGTAAACTGGGGCAGCTCCACTGAAATCAGTGGGCACAGTGTGAGCATCATCTTCACTCTGCTTTCTCCAGCCAGCAGCTGGGGAACAGATCGTAACTGGCTCAACTTCTCAGCCCTGCCCAGGGGCCTGGGGAATATTTCCACTGGTCTGCCCTTCTGCCATGCTAATGAGGCATTGCCTCATTTGTAACAGCTATTACTGAACACGCAGTGAACCAGACAGGAGGGGAAAAACAGGACACCTGATGGCCCTGTGCAGACTCCAGGCACATTCCTCCTAACATGCACCCCACAGACATGACCTCATCCTCCCACCGGAGCTCCACTTCTGGAGCCGACCAAACGCAGCGGAGAGAGCACAAACACACCGATCTGTTTTGCACATAGTAATGGAGGAAGCAGGAGGACAGTGCTCATCGAGGTTGGTCAGGACCTGGGTTATACATCCCCTCTGCAAAATGGCACCTCCAGCTTCACAGCACATCTTGCTGGAGCACGAAGCCCCTTCTGGCTCAGAAGGAAGAGTGCCCTCTAATACATACTCAACACCACTGCCTCCAGCAACTGGCCTTTACTCACACTGCTCCCATTCCCCTAGTGCCCAATCCATGCCTGTCAGAGTCAACAGGAGTCTTCCCATGGGCTTCAGTGGATTTTGGATTGGCTCCTCAAACAGACAGGCTCTGCCTTGTGTATTCACAAGAGCTCCGACCCAGGAGATCCAGGGGTTTTGTATATTTTTATCTCTTTAACAGCTGCTCCTTAAATTATACTTCATGGTTTTGACTCTGATTTCCAGGCAAACTCCATGGACCTCTCTCAAATGACTCCCAATTCACAAAGGTGTGAAGAAGATGAAAACCAGATCCTTCTATTGATCTACCTTCTTTCAGTTACTACCTATCTTTTCTGTCCACCACCATCTCCTGCTTACATTCACTAGGCGCATCTACATGTGTATTTACTGCACAGTAAATAACTGGGCAGTCAGTTACTACGCAGTTAGTGGTTTTTAGGCTGGCATCTACACATGCAGGCGTTACAGCACAGTAACGCTGTGTGTGAACTAACTTGGGACTAAAGTTAGTCTCTAGTCAGTCAACACACTCAGTGTTACTCTTCATTAAGGCGTCTACACGTGCCTTACTGTGCAGTAATTAATTGGGTGTAAATTTGCTACCTGTGTGATGCAGGTAGCAAATTTACACCCAAGTCGGTGAAAGTTTCCATAGTTACTGCACACTATGCGCATGCACGTGTATACACATGCCTGCACTGCACAGTAATTTTCAATTACTGCGCAATAACTTAAATTACTGTGCATGTGTAGATGTGCCCATTCTCTCCTTCCTCCCTTGTACGTTGTCTGTCCTTGCTCCTCTCCTCCACCCCACCCCTCCACAATCTCCTACTCCCCTTTGTCTCTTCCTCAGGGGTTAGGCTGCCAATTCACATCCCTACCCTGCAGGCAGTCTCTTAGGTTTCCCCTCACTCTTTGATTAAATGAAATGAGTCACTCTGCACACTCGCTAGTCCTGTCTGCACATTCAGGAACAATTAGGCTGCTATTGTTATACAGCCGAACGTCCTGTGAAGGCTTTTCATTGCTGGCGCCCCTGAAGGAGAGAAATCATTACCCGCTGCCCTCCCAGCTCCACCCTTCTTGCCTACCTCCAGTGGCTGACAAACGCTCTGCTGCGGATCAATAGCCGTAGAGCTGAGGTAATGCTCTCCAAGTCACTTACTGCAGCAGTGGGGGCAGGTAAATCACAGTGCTGGGGACATGAGTGATGGCCCTTCTGGAATAAAATAGTGTAGGAAAGCTAGACAGCTATGGTAAAACCATCCGTCTCGCAGCAAAACCATAGCTGTGATTAGAGTAAAAGCCTTCTTCCTGAGCTCCCTCCCAGACAGTCTGTTTAATAAAGCTTGAATTTGCTATCAGGAGGAAAGTGATGTCTGCCAAGATCTGTATAAAACTGAAACCGCTACAACCTGTGTCTGGCTACTTTGTTGTGTCCACTTCCATTGTCTTCAAAACGCTAATGAACTGCAAAGCTCAAGAAGCTATTTATCAAGGTATCAAACAACTTCAATAATATAGCAGAACTGACCTGACATCAGCTTCTTGACCTGCTGTTCCTCTGCCTCAGCCTACCCGTACAAAAATCGTTATATAAAAAGCTGAAACTAAGACATTACACTTACAGCTGACCAACACCTGCTTTTTCTCATTAAAAAAATTAACTTTTCATTAACAATGAAGAAAAAAAGGTTACCAATTGCTAAAACATTTTTTTTTCTTGGACAAAATAGGAAAAATGTTGAATGAAAGCTGAAAAATATTCAGTTTTATGTTTTCCAACAAAAAGAAACTGAACACTTTGGAGAAAAAGACAACATATGCTGCAAAAAAATTCATTTAGGCAAAAAAAACAATTTTCTACTAAAAAAAGATTTTCCTGGAATAGTTATGACCAGTCCTAATTACAGTACATTTCAGTTACAACTCAGTTTTCACTCGTGTTTTACTGTTGCCTCTGTGTGTAGACTATAATGAGGCTAAGAAGGTTTCTTTGATCCTTATGGATGAAAGACAATATAAGGAAAATAAACACCCACACAGAATTGCATTCTGTATAAAACCGACATTCAGAGGATGCTACACGTTCCACTGGGATTTGCAAAGAGGACTCGAGGTGCTCAAACCTCATTCATTCTCAAAGGGAGTTGGGTGCCTAACTCCCTTAGGCTCTTTTGAAAATACCAACTGCAAGGATCAGGCAAAATTGCAGGGCCTGTGTTTGAGGGAAAGCAGAGGCTGTTTCCTCCCTGCAGCCCTGGGTGTGCACAGTACCCAAAGGGATGTAGGTCTGGCTTTGCTCTTTGTGCCCCAGCCAGCAGAGACATGAGAGTGCAGTATGAGTGGGAGGGATAATCAGCTACCCGCCAGTGGAGGTGGTTACATCTGTGCACCTGGGCACATCATGAAATTGGACCAAACAACTCTCCAGCCCACACTCTGTAACAAATTAGGATGTATTCACCAAGGTACCTGCAACAGATGAAACAGGCTGGCACGTCACAACTCCACACCACAACTCTTGGGCCTTAAGCTGTCTCTGGGCTCTCTTGGCACTAGTCTATAATCATTGGTTCATGTAAATGTGCTGCAGCTAATTGCCTTAAATAGCATTTCTTATCCTTTGAATTATTAAAAATCCTCATTGGAACCAAACCTGAAAGGCATGGATGTTACAGAGGCCAGTGGGATGCTGCCTATTTATCCTGGCTGTGCTCCAGGTGGTAGAGCCAGCAGCATAAACCTTTTGAGCTTCCCGGTTTAGAACAGCTGGGATGTCTGCATGGCGAGGCCCAGGCTGCAGGCCTGTGATTTCAGTCCCATGAACGACCACTTTGTGGGGTGACTTTGTATTTGTGCATTATGACTACCTACTTGTTGCTACGCCCTCCAATGCAAATCCTTCTATATTCTCTCAAAGGGTTCCCCCACACCCCCCATACCATACCTACCTATTAAATGTAATGGCAAGAATGATGACTATTATGTCACATTTAATAAATAAATCATAGATCTAAAGATATAGATATAGGTATAGCTAACAATATATATAGATTTATATATATATATATATATTTATAGATATTGTCAGACAGACAGATATAAGACTATATATGTGTGATGTGTGTATGTGTGTGTGTG
>NW_017728929.1:6352608-6419200 GCF_001723895.1 Crocodylus porosus | reverse complement strand
CATTTGACTGTGTGGGTGTCAACACCACAGCCCCCCAGTTTCTTAATGAGAACGAGGTGAGAGACAGTGTCGAAGGCCTTCCAAAAGTCCAGGAAGACTACGTCCACTGCTACCCCTGCATGTATCTATATTCAGAGCCAATCTGTGAAGCTGCCTTTTTTGTGCTGAAGCTGAGGAGTCCCTGAAGCAAAGTATATCACTCAAAGCTCTTAGCAAAGCTCTCTGTAAGTGAAAGAGCCTGCAACAGCTGTCACATAAATACAGACTCTCCCAGGCAATGTTTGTGATTTCCCCATCTTCAAAGGGCAGCAGAGGGCGGCGTTCGCCTGGGCCTCTTTCATCTCTCTCATTATTTTTCCGAGAGAACAGTAGAAATGAGAGTGGGCGCTGATTGGTTCAGATTTAATTGGAACTCTAGGAAGGCGCTTCCTCACAATTACCTTCCTTTTCTTCTTTTTTTTTCTTCTTAAAAAAAAAAAAACAACCAAAAAAAAGCCCCCTTATACTTTTTAATGATTTGATTCCCTTTTATTTCAAGCCAACTGCTTCCTCCCCCTCTCCTGACTCCCTCAGTGCTGGCACCACAGCACCGCAGTCAGTAGGCAGTCAGTAATGATAACAGACGGCCGTCAGAGACATTTGTCAGTCCCAGGCTGTTCCTACTAGCCCAAAGTGAGGCCTCCGGAAATTAATTTGAAAGCATTGCAATGTTTCGAGGGATCCTTTTCTTCCTGACAGGGAGTGATGGAATATTTGTCACCTGCGGTTTGGATGCCTGGCTTGATTAGTAAGGCAGGTGCGGTACAAAAAAACTGCAGTGATCATATCAAAGTGGCACTGGTTAGACCAATGATGCCCAGAGGTGCGCTGAATAATAAGGGGCAAGATGTGGAAACTCCAGGAAATGGGGAGTTTCCTTTTTGGTGAGCAGGATGCTGATAACTTCAGTTACCCCTAAGCAAACCACTTCCCTGATGAACTATCAAGACCTGCCCTTGGCAACCCAAGTTGCCAAGCCAGTGCCCAACAGCAGCTTCTACCTGAGCAAAAACCATATAAGAGGCATCCAGATTCCCTCTCTGCTTCCTGCCAGAGGAAAAAGGCGAAGATGATTGGTGGACTCCTATTACTGACAGAAATCAGAGATTTTCCTAATGCTAGTTTTATAGGAACCAAAATCCAGTGATCATACCAGTGTCCAGTCCACAAGATGCCTAATCAGGGCTATGACCAGCACCAATTTTCTAGGGAGAACTGAAATCTTTACTGCTCCTGTACGGCTCCATGCCTCATTAGCCTCAACAAGACCTGAGCTTGTAGGAAAAGGGGACAAGTCTCCTTTCTTATTTTTCAGTGCTCCTGTTTAGCTGGTGTAGCTGGGCCAAAGGCTCCACATAAAAAGGGAAAACTTCTGAAGACTCAGAGGGCATATCTACACATTCACTATTGCAGCATAGTTACTGTGCGCTAAGTTTAGTACTTGGATAAATCAAAGTACAGTAACTCGCACTACTGCTCAATAGCGCTGGCGGACGGGTTTTTAGTGACGCTTCCAGCCCAGTAGCCTAATAGCATTTAGTATCGTTTTTGCCACGCAGTTTTAATAGGCTACTGTGCACTAAGCATCTCATATAGACATTCCCAGAGTCTCTTTAATTCCTCGCACTTTTGAAATGCATAGCAAAGTCTGCTTTGTCCAGGTCTTGCCCCCCAAAATCCCTCTCTTCAGTCAGTTAATGGGGTGGAGAGGCCTAAAAGCATGCTGGATTTAAATGGCACTAGGTTCCCATAGTTCTTCATGGATATGTGGGATTGTTCTTCCCAGCGTTCACTAACGACAAGGGGCATTAAACAGGAACTTGTAAACAGCAACCAGCCTAAGTGTGACCCTATCTCACCATACTCCAGTCCCTGAAAAACTCTTAAGGCCAGAGACGGCGAGTCCTCTTCCTCCTCTCTGGTGTTTTGTGACTAAGGCAATGATGTGTCATAAAAGTAGATGCAGTGATGGATTTTAAAGGGCTCAAACTGGGTAGATTTGAAGCAGCCTTAGAAGTCTAAGGCCAATTAAGTGCCGAACTGGTGGAGCATGATGTGGCCTTACATGCCCTGGCAATGACCACCCACTGCAAGGTACAGCTTGCACCATCTACTCCAGCCTTGGTCTCCAGAGCCCAATGTCTCTAGCACTGACAACGCTACCAACTCTTGCAAATCAATCTTGTGAATGAATCTTGCGTTGCAAGATCTGGGTGTCTACAAGGAGAACATTCACAAAGATGCAATGTTTCAGACTGGGCAGGTGGGCCCATCTCATGATGAGAGCCTGTAGGACCAAGACCACAGCCCTGCCCTTGCTATTGAGCCATGCCTCTGCATGCAGATTGACCCTTTCTCAGTAGAAGCTGGACAGGGACAGGAGGCAGAGGGCAATCAGCAGCACCACATCTTTGCCTCATGTTGCCCTGGCATTTCTCTTCTGCCCTGGACCAAGCGGCTGCTGCATCCAGGACAGCAGAAGACAAGGGAGGGAAGGCAATGGGGAAGTGTTCTGGGCACCTGGCAGCCAATGGCAGCTGGCATCTCCTTCTAAGCAGCTGGAGACAGGCATGCTTTAAGGGCTGACTTTTCAACCCTGACATTTTTATACACACACACACACTCTAGCAGGAAGGAAAAAGAAAACTATGAAGTCAAGACAGATTTTAAAACCTTTTTTCTTTTTTAATCTCATGAGCTTGGGGTCAAAATGTCCTGATTTGCTGTGATCCAGCCCTGACTTGTGTTCTCCCGAAGTTGGCAGTGCCATAGGAACACTTCCCTGCCTTACGTCCAGGACAGGAAAAGGGTAATAAAGCACTTATTAATTAGCTTCGGTCCATGGGCCCTCGCTATATGATGCAGCAAACTGTAAGCAGCTTGGAAAAGCAAGCACTTTATAACTAGAAGTAGCTACGGCGATTCCTCCCCACCAAACCTAGCAGCGATGCGGAGTGCTGGAGATAAACATTACCTGATGTCCCTTGCTCCTAGGTCCCTCTAGGCACAGAGTTGAGTGGAAGTTTGTTTAAGTGGGGACCAATTTAAGACCTCTGGATCTGGCGCACAGCATTTTCATTAAACTAGAGGCTTTTGGAGGTAGGAATGTGCCTTAATTTGTTTGTAAAGTGCCAAGCACTTTGTGAACAATAACTGAAGCTAAATTTGATCATAGCCCACAAGTACCAACAGCAGTAGCTGGCCAGTCAACTTTCCCTGAAGCTGAACCAGACTCTACAATTAAAGATCTTGAAGCTTGTGATTGAGAAAGGAGTTCAAAAGAGCACATACTAGTGAAGGACAGGTTTCTTCTTTTATACTGAGTTCCTTGGTAACAAAAAGCTGCAACAAACCTGTAGGAGGTATCAAATCTCCATCAATACATGGGGAGTTAATTTGTTTTAAATCATTAGAGTTCATTTGATTTTCCAAATGCTCGGTTTCCATCATAATAAAGCAATCTCATTAATTAACACCTGAGCCTAGGCTTAGAGCATAAGGATTCTGCTGGTAGCAACCTCTCTTTTAGGAACAAAGTGCTTTGTCCCATGTCCTGAAACTCACACATGCATCTACCGAGAGTCAAAGTGTACGGTGAGCTGTCGGGCAATTTTAAGAGACATTTCTGAATCTCTCCCACATGCTGTGTCTCATCTTAATAATTCCTGCTGTTCCTTGGGCATCTTTGGTTGCCTAAACAAGCTAAGTTGTATATAAGAGGGATCATAAAATGGAACTGGTAGGTAGATGTTTAAAACTAACAAAAGGAATTTCTTTTCCACATAGAGTGTAATTCAAGTGTGGAACTTATAGCCACCAGATGTGGTGGATAGCCAGATTCAAAAGGACAATTTCCTGGAGGAAAAGGTAGCTATTAGGCATCGCTAACTATTGAGTATAAGAATCAGGGGCACAGCCTGTGAATCAGAACCTCCTAGACCTTAAATGCTGGAGGCTGCAAGTAAGAGAGGACCGGTGGGGGAAAAAAACCCTGATCGTGCCCTGTCCACTCTCCCTTTGACCTTCCACTGTGACACAGGATACCAGGATATCGGCAAATGGACCTATGGTCCAACCCAATAAATGGCAATTCTTATGGTCCTATGTTATGTGCAGAAGCTGTCTAGTTTTTCAGCAGTGTAAATTAGCCTACATACTACCATGGCTAGAATGATTCTGGTACCTGGGCTGACTTAAGCTAACTCAGCTATGCCTACTCTACATAGTGGCCAGCAATGTAGATATACCCTCAGCCAACTTCTCATGATGACCCTTAATTGTCCAAAAGTCATGTTCCATTATATGCATTCGTAACCCACTGGTGAACGGGTGCAATCGTTCCTTTCTGTGCATGACGTACAGGCAATGTCAGTTTGAAACAGCGTTACCTAACGACCTTGACTCTTTCGTTTAAGCTGCAGAGGCTTCTGCACTTAGAGTCTGCAAGTCCTCGGTTTGGTTGTTAGTAAGTTGGCAAAGACAGCAGACATCACACATGTGGAAGAAAGCCATAAATTAATGTCCCCAAAAATGCCATTGCCTTTATACAAAGGACTTGCTTCTCCACTGGTCAGAACTATACATAGTCATCGGTACAAGAGTGCTAAATCAACATACCATGCTACCTCTGATCTAACAGAAAGTCCCTTGCTTTGCTCCCACTTAACACTGGTGCAAATGACAGCTCATGGCACAGGGTGGTAGAGAATCAGACCCACTGTTTTATCTTACATTTTGGTTAGTCAGTCAGGCGGAGAGACCTGGCATCAGCAGTTCAACTGGATGCCTGCCACCTGGTACCTGAAGCAGCCAGTCAGATACTTCTTCCCATATAAACCCACTTAGAGATGCAGTCTAAGATGCTCTAGTTTATGTCACATAAGACTTGCTATACAAAACACAGAACTTAACATGACATCTGTGTAATACATGATTCATACTATTTTAGCTTATGTTGATTACCAGGAGCTGTTTCCATTGGAAAATTTGGAACTGAGCGGTATTCCTAGATAATTGCAAACAGTGCTGGTCTCATTGAATTTTGTTTCCATATTTCAGCACAAGGAACACAAAAACTCATAAGATAAACATGAGCTTTTGAGCATCTGGGATTATATCCTGCAGGCTATAGTTTGCATTTATCCAAAATGTACGAAGAAAACAGGCCCTGATTTTGGTGACATAGTGAGTTGATTAAACTACCCTTTCACCTCCAGAGAAATAGGTTCAGATCTGCCCTGGGATACAAGTTGATGGCTTCTCAGCCTGGTCCACAATGAATGAATTAAAGCTGATGGCTTTTCAGCCTGGTCCACAATGATTTATTCCTCTAAAAATGGTAAAATTCAGTATCTCCTTCCTTCCTTCTTTTTGCCTAATTTTAATGTATGTGAAATGAATTGATTTGGGCAGCTTTTGTGTGGGATTTTCAAAAGGAGCTGAAGGGAGCTAGGTGACCATAGCCAATTAAACACAATGAGATGTGGGTGTCTTAAGTCCTTTTGGACCTGCTGAAAATTCAGTCCCTTGTCGACTGACAACTTCTTCACCTAGGATGGATTTTGGCATTCAGATGATTAAAAACGCATTGCCCACATACACCCAAACCCTACTTTGCAGGCTACATGTTTAGTTTGCACACAGATGTTTAAGTTCCATACAAATTCTGTTTTGCCTCCTAGACATGTAAGTGCAACCCAGGATGGTTAGGTGGCTACTTTACTCTGAATCCACATGGAAAAATACATTGATTTTGTGTAAGTCTCCAAAACTGTGTTTGGAGAAAAGATGTGACCAGCAAGTGTAAGGCAGCAAGATAGAGGAGGAGTATTCACCCATCTTTTAATCCAGGGGCAGGCAATTATTTTGGGCAGAGGGCTGCTTACCCAGTTCTGGGCAGAAGGCCGCTTACCCCAACCCCCTGCTCACCAGCAGGGAAGGAGCTGGTGCTGAGCACAGGACAAAATGACCCTTCCTCCACCCCATGGCTGGCACTCCCTGTCGCAGCCACTCGCAGCCTGCGCAGGGCTGTCCCAAGCAGGCACAGGCAGCCCCATGTGGGCTGTGAACGATTGCAATGTTGGGCGCCTGCCACAGGATGGGCGAGGGGCCGGTTTTCCCCCACTTAGCACCAGCTTGTAACCCAACCCCGCTGCCAGCCTGGGCCCCATTCCAGCTCCACGCTCACCCATGGGGACTGCGCCATGGTGGCAGCAGCTGTGGCTCCCACCGCTTGCCACGCTGGGCAGTGTTTGTTGCTGCTGCCCACCTGGAGCTTGCACGCTGATCAGCACAGAGGTGGCAGTGGCAAATGCTGCCCGGTGTGGCAAGTGGGGGGGGCCACAGCTGCTGCTGCTGTGTGCATCCCCAATGGGCAAGCCTGGAGCCAGTGCAGAGCCCAGGCTGGCAGCAGGGGTGGGTTACAAACTAGTGCTGAGTGCAGGAGTAGGTAGTGGCCCCTTGCCCACCCTGTAGCCAGCACCCCACACTGCAGCTGCTCTCAGCCGGCATGGGGCTGCCTGTGCCTGCTCAGGACAGCCCTGTGCAGGCTGCAAGTGGCTGCAGCAGGGAGCATTGGCCATGGGGCAGGGGAGGGGCCACTTTTCCCCATGCTCAGCTTTTCCCCGGGGTCCTCCCCTGTCTTTCCCCCCACCCCCCCTTACCTGAGTTTCCAGCAGGGGGCAGCCGCATGGTCAGAAGCCCCTGTTGGGGCTTCCAGTTGGGGGGGGGGGCCGGGCAGGCCCTGTGGTTACAGAAGCCCACCAGGGCTTCCCTTGGGTCCTAGTGCCCCTGGCTCCTGTCATTTTGGACAGGAACCAAGGGCAGATAAATATTAATTTTCTAAATTTTTTTAGGGGCCCCATGGGCCAGATAGAAAGGCCTGGCAATCCAGATTTTGCCCACCCCTGTTTTAAGCCAATAACCTAGTGATTAAGGCATTTGGACAAAAAACAGGAAATTCAGCTTCAAGGCCCATCACAAGTTAATCAGGGTTGAAGAACACCTTTTACTTCCCAGTAAAATGCTATAACCACCAGGCTATAAATTAGGCAGGACTGAGGACACTGTCCAAGCCTCCTAGTAAACATGGTTCACTGGGAAAGATATGTGGGACCAGAAGGAAAGTAAGACAGAGATTTCTTGGCATCCTGGAAAGAATGGTGCCATGGGTTCTGTCCACTGCTCCAAATGCTGCTTGTGCATTTTGCATTGAACAGTCACTGGTGAAAATCCATAAACCATATCAGACGCAAGAGGGGGAAATCCATGACTCCTTCCCTCCTGGCTGCCAGATGGAGCAGCTTCAGCAGGATCTTCAACATGAGGCCTACACCTGCACCCACAGGGAACAGCAGATACAAACCCACAGCACAGAAATGATACCCACAGCTCAAGCTGGGTTGTACTGCACACCTGTGCTCTGCATGGGGCTTCCCTGTTGACCGTGCTCAGTAGGCAGTGCCAAAGGTTTCTAACAGTATGAATTCCAGAGCCTTCAAAACAAACAAGGGCAAAATTACGCAGTGAAAACCCAGCTTCAAATTTCAGTCATCTTCAGTCATTTCTGCTGAAGCCTTATTTATTTTTTTCACGGGTCACTTAGAATTTTTTACTGAGGCTATTTTTCAAAGCTCTCAAAAGTCACTTAAAAAATGAATCACTTAGGGCTAGATCCTGTTTACCTATTAGGTAGCCAAGTAGATTTAGGCACCTAACTGCCACTCTATTCAGCCTTGCAGGAATCCCTAAAAAACATTTAATGCAAAAGGTGGGTGGGTATATCCTCCTCCTACTCACCATTCTTCTGTGAAGCAATCTGAAGGGTAAGATGATGGTGTCTTACAAAAGTAGATGCATTAAGGGATTTTCAAGGCTTGAATAGAGTGGAATAGGATCACAGGTACCACAGGTGAAATAAAATCTGGCCATTATTCACGTTCTACAAGTACAACTAATCTTTTTTGTGCAGAAGGCAGCCATGGGAAATAAAATGTAAGTTTTGGAAAGTGAAAGTTTTGGAAACATTTATAGGGGTGTTGGTTGTAGCCATGTTGGCTAGCTACAACTAAGAACATAGGCCGACAAGGTTCTTTGGGTAAACCTGATATCTTTGATTAATTTGAGTTAGTCTAATAAGAGATATCAGATTTACCCAAAGAACCTTATCTGGAAACATCTTTATGCATATAGAGGTTTCAGTGTGTAGCAAGAAGAAGGGACCCTCTAAAGGAGGGGGACCCCTAGAGAACACTTGCGCTTCATATTTTGGAGTGTTTATTGATTATTTGATATGCATTGTGTACCTACCTGTTCATATCAGTTGGGATCATTATGCTTACTTGCTTGTATATGGGTATGTATATAGTTATAGTTATATCTATTTGTAACCTGTAAATACTCACTTAGCTCATATATATTAAATTTGTACCTGGTTAAGACCTTGTTTTCTGTTTCTTCTCTATTGAGACACGATAGGTGGGAGGGAACTGCAAGTAGACTGTAGTTTCCACCCTCAGCATAGGTGCTCTGCTGGCTTTCCCCTTCTATTGGTGAGAGGAGGGCACTCACTTGGGGACACCTGGTTACCAGTGGAAACTTTCTTGCAAACTTAGGTACCCGTGACACTGTGTTTCATGCATTCCTCTTGATTTAGTTCATTATTTCAGAGGTGGCTGAAGGATGAAATACTGTTCAGGTTTCAAGGCACTGACTAGACCTGATGTATCCCATCTTAAAAAAAATGAAAATGGGCACAGAATGCAATACCTAACATTGGTGACGACACAGGGTAAAATGATTGCAAAGGAATGGCCATGAAGAGAATAGCTTTTGTGATAAGCCTTAAAAACAAACAAAAAAGAAAAAAATGACAGAATGAAAGGCCATAGCAGGCTGTTTCACTGGAATCTCATAGCAAACTCCAGCAAACAAAAGGACTTATGAGAAGGCTCCATAAACAGAGCAAACTTTTCACTCAGTCCAGCCCAGAGTGCTGGGACAACAAATTCTTAGGGTGTCTTAACAATTCATGTCCCCCATAACTTACATGAAGCTGAGTTTGCATGTTATATGGATGCCACCCATATGTCAGACATGAATGAATGTAAACTCATTCTCTGTTTATGCTGGGAGGGTGGGAGGCCTGCAACCACAAAGCTCCGTTCCAGAAATGTTTGCTATGGGAGAAAGAAAGATTACTTGTCCCCAAGGCCAGCTGCCCATCAGATGGAGAGATTGGGCAGATTATGCTGCTGGGTTTGCCAGTTCAGTAGAAACCGGAAAACTAATTTTGCTCTCAAATACAGTCGTTCAAAACTAATTTCTCAAGGTCACTTTAGCGAAACGATACGCACCACTTTTCCTTTACTTCCTTTTTTCTCAGAGAAGAGGTGATCTGGTTCCCCCTGCTGCCTCATCACTCTGTGCCTGTGGACCAGTAACTGGGCAAAGCCATGTGCATCCCCACCTCTCACAAGCTCTGCAGTTTCCACAACAAGGCCTTGGGAATAACAACTGAATCAAAGGAGCAGCCATAAGAAGCAAAATCCATGCTCTGTTCCAAAATGACTGAAGCCACTGTCCATTTTCCTCCTCATATAGAGGTTATATCTATGCTTGGCCTGGAATTCAGCCCTGAGTTAACCACATGACACTAGAAACACATGAAGACGGTACTGCATTCATGACTTGGAGCACCCTGGTGTGCCTTGAGATCCTTTCAGGGAGCACGAGATTCACAAAATAAACCCAAAGATTTCAAAAAGGAGTCTACAGCATTAGAAGTATTTTGCCCTGGTGTGGTCTTCCTGAGTTCCTTGCAACAGAATTCTTCTATTATTTTTATATGGCCTAAAATGAAGTGAAAAAAAAGAGCTGACATTTTGAAGGGGGGCCTTGAGCCTATAACGGTTCAGAACCACTGTTTCAGAGCAGTGGTGCCCAACCTTTTTGCCATGGGCCACATCAATCCAAAGCTCCTGATCTGGCATGGGCATCATCTGGCCATAGCGGGGGTGGAACTTCCCGCAGCCCCCTTGGAGGGGAAAGGGGATGTCATCCAGCAGGGGAGGAGAAGGGGGAAGACAGAAGGGGCATAACCAAGCCTCAACTTGGCCCCATGGGGAGGGAAGGGGGCTTGGCTTGGCCCTGATCCAGAAGTATGGGGCTGTAGCCCAGTCCCACAAGGGAAAGGGATGTAGGTTAGCTCTGACCAGCTGCACAAAGAATAGGGATTGAAGAATTCATGGAGGAGGAGTATTAATGGCTGCTGCTCCCCCACTGCCAAATTTCTGGCTCCATTGGGAGCCCTGCAGACCAGATGCGATGATTTCATGGACTCCATTTGGCCCACGGGCCAGAGGTTGAGCACCCCATGCTTCAGCGCATAACTTCTAGGACAGCTGCTACAATTTCTATTTTTTTTACCAGCAGTTGACCAGCACTGGTAGAGAACTATGCATCCACTTTTTTTCTACTACAGACAAGGTCCAGGAGAAGTGACAGAAAAGGGAGGCACCAAAGTAGTTTTTGTTATCAAGTAATTTTCATCTGGTAGCATACCGGAGAACCATGAGACTGGAGTTCTGAGCTATCTCGTCTTTGTACAGGGATTTCCACACTCTCCCTAGAGAGAATAGCTACATAAATAGAGTAAAGTATTTTGGGGAAGGAGGAGGCCTGCAACTCTTTTTATAGCATCCAGTTTCATTGATTAAATACTAGATAATTCAGTGCATTTCTGCGGGCTGTCTCAAGGCAAAGTAAACGACTGTTGCCTAGTAACAGCAGTGATTGGCATCTGGTTTTGCTAGCCATTCTAATACTGCCCAGGTTTATTAATCTGAGTCAACAAAGAAAGGAGGATGAAGTTCTCCACAATAATTCAAAGATGTTTAACTGTCTTATATGCGTATTCATTTTTTTAAAATATGTTTAAGGTTTACAGCTTGACAGCACAATAAAAATATCCCCAAGCATGATGCATATGTCACTGAGACTGGCTACACTGGTCCTTTGGTGGTGCAGCAGAGGAGGAGAATGACTGACCTTTCATTTTACAAAAACAACAAAATTAGTTTTCACAGAAATGCATTGAACCAACATACTATTAGGAGGCACACAACCCCAGACCGCCCATGATATATATGCAGTATTACCAACACAAGATGTTTTTATGAGTCTCTCAATATTCAGTATATGTTTAAAGTTCCAGCTTCTGGAGTCACAGGATTATTCTAAAATATCAGATTTCATTTTTTTTCATGAATTAAAATGTCTAGGCTGTTTGACTGCATGACTAAAGCTTGAAAATGTGAAAACTTGAACCTGGCCTACCTAACCCAGAGGTTCAAAATCCAGAATACATATTTTAAAAATTACAAAACCTCATGATTTTTAAGGCAATCTCATTATTTTTTCTGACACTTCCCTCTACTGCTCAACCCCCCTCCCCACCTGCCCACACTGATTTAGAACACCTAGGATTGGCAACAATATGTATATACAGTGTGAGAAAGAGTGTTTGCAGGACACAAAGAAAGAGAGAGAGAAAGAAGCAAGGAAAAATATTTTGACAAAAATGCAATAAAGAATATGTGTTCTGGGGTGAGTGTTAAGAAAAAGCAAAATGAATTGTCCTCTGTTCTGCACACCAGCAGGGAATGGAGTCAATTGTACATCAGATTCCAAAGAAATCATTAAGCTATCCAAAAGAAAGGCCGCTGCCAAATTCAATCCATATCTGTATGCAACTGCGCGTAGACAGCTGCCTGCCAAGAAATGCGGGATGGGCTGTGAGCATGTGGATAGCACAGCACATAGGGTCAGTATGTCAGTGTGATCAGGGTTTGCCCGACCTAAGCTGGAGGGGGGCAGTGGATTGGAACACTCTCAGCCCCTTCCTCCTCCAGCTCAGGTTGGGAAACCCCGGCCCCCATCCAACAAACAAACATTTGCTGGACCCAGTGTGTTGCTCTAACTCATGGCGCTTTATGCGAAGTGCCACAAGTTATAGCAGGGACCTGCTTGTCTGTCAGCATCCAAAGAGCCAGAGGAGCATAAAGAACAGGCACCTCTCATTTCTGAGTTACCAGGCTCTGTGGAAGGTGCTATTGACTTTCTGGCCTGAATAGTTTCTGTGATGTGAGGTTGTAGTTTCCTCACTGTGCTTCCACAGCACTTGCTTCTCAGCCATTATGCCTTGATTTTAAATGTTTACTTTCCAACACCACAGGATGGATTTGTTGGTGAATAAGACATGCCAAGCAAGAAACTTCTTCATACCATAATTCATCCAGATGGGACCAGCACTGCAAGGAGCACCACTGCAAGGATGTAGATGCACCCTTAATGTGCTTTAAAAATGGCAGCTAATGCAACTTAAAGCAATTTAAGTCATATTAGTGTCCATGTGTAGACACGCACACTTTCTCTAAAACAGGGATGAATTGCATTGCAGTGTATTGTTATCAAATCCTTGTGCATTTTCAATATGAGGAGCTACCACTGGATTTGTTAACGTAGAGGACAGATGAACGTATAAGGAACAAGCAACTTTGATCCCATTGCTACAAAAGGACCTTGATTTCTTTTTTTTCCCCCAGCATGGTTTTTGGATCAGTCTTCTGCAGCTCTCGTAGTCTCTGAGCATAACTTACTGTCTGGTACTTCTGCAATCAGCTTACATGATGTGGTGCACAGAGGTAAGGTAAGGTAAGGTAAGGTAAGGTAAGGTAAGGTAGTCATGAGAATATCAGAACATGCGTACCAGAGTGGGTAATGGAAGCATTGTCCTTCAGCCCACTACAGGAGCTGTCCTATAACAACCATGGTCAATCAGCAGTTTGAGAAGTTATGAGAAACTCACTCAGAGGCACACACACATGTGGAGCAAACGCTCTGAGGCTAGTTTAATAGGGCTTCACATAGCAAACTGATTGCATATGCCTATCAGCTCTGGAATGGGGCTTTCAGCACAGTACATAGTGTTTGAAGTGCAGCGTACAACATGGTTATATACAATCAGTGCTGTCTGAAACATAGCAAGTGGAACAGAGGTCATTGCCATAACACAGATCCAACTCAATTGGAGACAGATCTATCACGGGCACTGGGCTCTCACACACAGCAGCACCAACTTGAACAGCAAAGAGCATGTGTGCTTTATTGCCACAGACCAACTCCCCAGGGAGCAATGACCCAGGACAGAAACCCAGCACTGGTTGCACATGGGAAGCCAGCTCTATACTGCTTATTCCAGCCTGTGCTTTTGCAGCACCTTTTCCTGCCACGTTATCATAAGGCCACAAAAATCAATGGGGCACACACACACTGCTTTGCACCTTGCAGCCCTCTCAGGACAGGAAGCGGTGTGGGTACAGCTAATAAAATCTCTGGGCTGGGGATTCCCTCTCCATGAAAGACCTCTTGGGTGGTCTCAACAGAAGGAAATGACTTTCAGAGTCTACTCCAGAGCTTGCTTGGGAGGAAGTGGGGTTTTTCTACCTGACTTCCTCACTGTTGCATCTGAGCACCTCACTCTCATTCAGGGATTTTATCCTCCAAGCCTCCTATGTGGGAGATCTGACCCTTACTGTGCAGACAAAGGACTGAGGCACAGTGCAGAGAAAATGACTTGCCCAGAGTTGCACTTGGAGTCAGTGACTGGGCTCCGAGGAGAATCCTGGCCTCCATGGCCCCAGTCTGGTCCATTTGGCTCTTTGGTCCCAACCCCAGGCAGCAGACAAGGCCCCAGGACACAGGCCAAAATCGGGAGCATGTCCCGCCTTGTCCAGCCCCAGCTATGGCTGCCTGGGACTCCATGGCTGGGTCCCGGGACACAGGTCCTTAAAGGTCCTCATGCAGCTTAGGTAGGAACTATTGGGGGAGTGAAATGCATCCCTCCTGCCTCAAGTGCTCCCAGGTTCAGCTCACACAGCCCCCATCCCAGCCACCACAGGTTGCTAGGATCCATGATGCACCACTTTCAGGGTCTGGCAGCCAAAGAGTGATACCAGGGGAGGCAGCACTTGGTCACATAGCTGAGATGGACAAAGTGCAAGGAAACAGGATATGAGATACACCCATGACCCTGACAGGGATCTGGCCCTACCTGTGAGGGAAAGAGGGAAAAGGGTTAGAAAAAGGAGAAATAAAGCATGAGGAAAACAGTGCAATGTGTGAGAAAACATTCAAGGGAAGGGGGAGAAAGGCCCAGATGGGAGAGGGATGGATGAGATGGAAAGGCGGGGAGAGAAGCCAGTGAGCAGAGAAACATCACTCAGAGAAACCATGATATGACTTTCCTTTCACTCCTTCGTGCTGACTCCTAGGTAAATATTGACTGGGAGTCTAGTGACAGTTCATTGCCACTGCAAAGGACTGGCATGATGAAGGTGATCAGCATTCCCATCCACAGCCGGCAGCACCAGCAGCACGATGAGGTATTAGCCCTTTGATGAAGGATGAGGGTCACCTAATCTCACTTTATGAACTCTGCCGAAGGTAAATGAAGAGCACAGAGGGAAGAAAATGAGCAGAGAGAGGCAGAATACATTATTCCTGCAGCCTTCTCCACACCCCCTCCCCTTGCCCCTAAATCAAAAGGATCTTCTGCATGCTCCAGTTTTTGCATTTAAGCAGAGCCAACAGAGCATTCCCGGGGACCCCAGGCAGAGAATATGGCTGAGGTCCCTCCCTGCTTTCACCTGCACAATGGATGACTTCCACTGACTCATCCCAGTTGGGTTTGCTGTGTCCTGGGACCACGGGCAGCTGCCCTGTTTGCTTGACCGTAAACCCAGCTATGCATTAAAGTCTTGTCTTCCCCCTCTGCTTGGATTTTTGCACTTTCAGGTCATTGGGCCTTCACACTCATGTCTCAGGCAGCACTATCTTAAGCAAGAACCCTGTGGGACTCAATGAGCTCCAGCCTGGTCATCAAACCAACCCTGCTACCTCAGGCCCCGTCTCCACCCCCCAGGGCTTCAGCACTTCCCTGTTTTTCCCTGCATCATGGGGATTAATTAATTAATTAATTAATGCTTGTTTATGCTCTGAGTATTATTTTCTTTTCACTTTTCCCCCTCAAGGCTTCCACTGGTTACCCTTCCTGTGCATGACTACAAGCAGGAGGAACACACAAACACTCACAGGCACAACCATATACATACAAACACATACGTGCATGCATGTAGGGCTCAAAATTCCTCTTCCACTTACGTGTCAGGTCATGGTCTTGAAGTGCTGACCTGCCCAGTTCAGGGGCTCAACCCAGTCTGCCACCTCCCCAACACTGCAATGGGGCAGACACGGGTGGCCAGAACCCTCCAGCTGGGCCTAGGCACACACCTGCCACCAGAGTGTCCATACAAAGTCAACTGACCTCTTACCCCTTCCCATATAAACCCATGACCCAAAATGGGAAGTGTCCGGGCAACAAGGTGCAACTTAGTGCTTAGGCTGCTGCACCCTTGGCTTGTGCTGCTACTGACTCTGACAGCTTCTCTGGATACCTAACCCAGCCAGCCTCCTGACCTCATGGTCTACTCGACCCTATGGATACCGGACCCAGATCTGTCCTGACATCCTGGACACTTGGCCTGGACAGCTTCCTGACCTCTCAATCTGCCCGAGCCTATGGGTACCTGACCCAGATCTGGCCTGACCTACTGGACACCTGACCTGGCCAGCCTCCTGATCTCAACTATGAAACTCTGCCTGACCCTCTGGATCTCTGACTTGGTTCCCAGAGCAGATCTCATGGCTTCTCCTGACCCTGAAGTGATCCCCAGACCTGCCTACCCACAGTCCAACATGACAAGCCACCTGGATCACCACATGCAGCTACGTGGGGCTCAGCATGGATGCAAACTCCATACCAGGGCCCCCCAACCTACTCAGGCCAAACCAGCTGGTGCAGATGGCCTTTGCCTGCCAAGCACTAGAAGATATGGTCTGGCAGTTGTTGGCAGAGAATCATTCCCTATGCTTTCAGGTCTGCCAGCTCCACAGCAAGATTTCCACGCATCAGCCTCCCCACCAGGAACCATGCTTGCTCAGCACTTAACCAGAGAGTGGTGACTGGCTGCATTTCTGCAGGTTCCTCATGCAATGGTGCATACTGTTTGTAGCCCAAACTGAGCTCTACACCCGGGACTTAGCAAGGGTGAGTCCAGTGGTTAGTCTCCTAACAGGAGAAGCTTTGAAATGGGCTGCATCTTTGGTGGAGTGCAATAGTCTGGTCCTCCAAGATTGGGAAGCACTCCCTAAGGACTTCATGGTCACCTTTGGAGACCCTCACCCAGCCCAGATGGTGTATCTTGTGCTGTGGTCCCTGTAACAGGGGGAAGATTTTTCTATGGCATATGCTTCCCTCTTCTGCTGCTATACAGCAGACATGCACTGGAAAGGGGTAGCCCAATTCTACTACTTCACCTGGGATCTGCATGGGGAGATCAAGGATGAACTGACTTGGGTAGAACTACCCTTCAAACTAGCTGCATTTGTGGACCTGGCCATCCAGATTGACCTCTGGGGCCTCACCCTATGGCTGCTCCCAACCCCATGACAGTGGGCTGGGGCCTCTGCTATGGGGCATACCAGAATGGGAACACCGCCAGCAGCAGGAGCAAGGCTGGGGCCCCAGGATACGAGTGTGCCATGAGAGGGGGTCAAAGGTAAGCAAGTGCCATGAGAGGGGGTCAGGGTAAGCAAGTGATCCTGGGCCTGGTGAAGGGGATCAGCTCAGGGTTGTTCAAAGTCCCCAAGGCACCTACAGTCCATGAAATCTGTGGCAAGCCAAGTCCCAAGTACTACTATCTGCCCCTCTCCTCATCCTAGAGCAGAACTGCTCATTCCCCATGCTGACCACCCTGCTGGACTCTGGAGCTGTGGGTAATTTCACAATTTTCAATTTGAGGCCGGAGACCCCTGGGAGTCTGCAGACTATGTCTAATGGATCCACAAAAGATAACTATAATCAATCAAAAATATGAATACCCCCACTTACAATTCAAAGGCTCACCTCCATTCAAATTTTTCAGGGTCCACAAATAAAAAAAGGTTCAAAACCACTGTCACAGGCCATGGCATGAGGTCTAAAAATCCTGCTAAGGTGGTGAAAGAAACCTGAAACCAGAGACCATAGATGGCTCACCCCTGGCTTCAAGGAAGTGGGAGACCACCACCCTGGAAATTAATTTCCTTGGATGCAGGGAAACCATACACTTTGATGCCATTCACTCCCTGCACTAACCCTTGATTCTGGTGTTTCCCTGGTTCATGTGCCATGGCCCATTAGTCAGGCAGGAAGCCTGGGAAGTCCACTTGAACTAAGGCTACTGTCAGCAACACTGCTAGAAGGCCAGTCACCATAAGGTCATCAGTGCCATGCGACCCACAGACCCGCTGACCCTCCTTCAAGCTACCACCCAAGAAGAAATTCCCCCTAATGAGCAGGCTTCTCTCTCTTGACAGCCCTACCAAGTACAGGAGGGGATCATATTCACTCAGGGTAGGAATTCCACGCCTCTAGGTCTGCCCAGGCTGACCGTACTCTGTGTAAGCCACGATTCGGTGTTAGCAGGACACCTAGGGAACAGAAAAGACCTATCAACTGCTTGTCTGATATTTCTGGTAGCCTCACCTGCATGAGACAGGCCAAGGCTTTGTCTGCTCCTGTGATCTTTTGCCCATATTAAAAGACCTGCACAGAAACCCTGTGGGCTCCTTCAACCTCTTCCCATTGGCCTGAGACCTGGGTGTACCATCTCCCTAGACTTTATAATAGAGATGTGTAAAGCCGATGGATATTCCACGGTACTGACAGTGACAGACCAGTTCACCAAAAGGGCCCACTTCATGCCATACACAGATCTGCCCCCAGCTAGAGACACAGCCCAATTATGGTTGAACCATGTGGTTCACCTTCATGATATCCCAGACCACACAGCCTCCAACCATGGGCCCCAATACATTCCCTGATGCTGGTGTGAGGCCCCACATTTTCTGGGAGTCCATGCCCAGCTCTCATCCACGTACCACCCACAAACAAATGGTCAAATGGAAAGAAAAAAACATGTCCTAGAGCAGTGCCTCTGCTGATACCTCAATTTCCAGCAAGACAATTTTCAGGCATCCTGCTAACACTCGACAAGTTGCCTTTAACAATTCCACGTATGCCTCGACTGGGCAACGGCCCTTCTTTGCCAATTATGGGTTCCATCCCCAGCTACACCGCACTCTACCCATCACCTCCAATAACCCTGCAGCTATGGACTGGGTACAACATCCCAGCTGGAAGGCAAAAACAGCATACAAATGACACGCAGAGCAACATCATCGGCAGGGCCTGCTTACTCAGTCGGGTAGAAAGTATGGCTTCTACACCCACCAGCCCTCGCAGAAACTGGATCACAGGTACATCACAACTTTCTGTATCACCCATTAAATGAATCCAGGCACTTTCAACTTACAGGTTGCCTCAACACTGACAATCCACCCAATCTTTCGCACTTCCTTATTCAAGCCCTACACAGAAAACACACTCCCTCTCAGATCCCAACCTCCTCCATCACCTGTAAAGGTCCACAGCCAGGAAGAGTACTTGGTCAAAGAAAACCTGAACTCAAGATGTAGCAAGGAAAATTACATACCTAGTAGACTGGGAGGGGTACAGATACAGATGAGAGGAACGCACAAACAAACCTGTAGAAGAAGGCCCATGCCCCCCATCTGGTACAAAATTTCCACAAGGATCACTTTAGAAAACGTGGACCAGCACCCTCTAGAAGGGATCATTGAGTACAGGATAACTTAAGGCTATGACCTTGAACACAGAGCCTCAGCCTGCCACCCACCCAGCTGAGGACTGGTGCAGGCAGGTAGGTAGAATCCCCCCATGTGGGCCTAGGCAGACACCAACTCCCTACTACCAGAGTGTCCATCCAAGGTCAACTGACCTCTCACCCCTTGCCATATAAACACTTGACCCAGAACAGGAAGTGTCCAGGCAACAAGGTACAACATAGTGCCTAGGCTGCTGCACCCTTACCTTCTGTTGCTTCTGAAGGCTTCTCTGGATATGTGACCCATCCAGCCTCCTGACCTCGTGCTCTGTCTGACCCAGATCTGGCCGGATCACCCGGATGCCTGACCAGGCCACCTTGTACTCTGCCTGACCCTCTGGATTTCTGACTCCACTCCCTGGACAGCTCTCTAGTTCCATGCTCATCCCACCCTTTCCGCTGCTGAGATGACCTCCAGCTGCGGAGACTTTCCTTACTCAGCAGAGTCCAGGAAGTCAATTTTGAAATTATTTGAGTAGTAGAAGCAAATTAAACACCAGGACTTCATGCATCCTGGCTCCCCTTCAGGTACTGCTTTCCTGTGTGACAAGATATAGAGCATGGAGAAGATTGATGTGTCTGTGAAAAGGCAAGTAAATACGCGGCAGGGCTTAATCCAATAATCCTCATGCTTTCCGCTGTCATGACTGCACAATAAAGAAAATACTTTGGCATGGCAGCACAGTAGACCATTTAAATCTCTTCTGTTTATTAGTAAAAAACTGGAGCTGAGGGGAGATGGAGTGGAAGGCGATAAATCAATTGTGTGCCTGCGATTAAAAACAATTTAAGGGAAAAGAGAGGACTGACAACAGCCAGGCGATTGGCTGAGGGTGAGTCACAGGCATTAGAAAGGCACTTGAATGGGAATGACATCATAAACACAGCTGTCAGGATGCAGCCTCCAGGATCATAGACTGCAGCCGCATCTACACGAGACGCTTAATGCACAGTAGACTAGTAACACTGTGCAGTAGTGCGCCAGGCAAAAACCATGCTAATACACTACTGTGCAGTAGTATTAGGCTACTGTACAGTAAGCATCACAAAAACAAGTTTGCCAGCACTACTGCACAGTAACTATACTTACTGTGCATTTAGTTAGTACTTCATTAAGCAAGTACAAAACCTGTACTTAACTTGTACTTAACAAGTACTTAAGTTAAGTTACTTAACTTGTACTTAACTTGTACTTAACAAGTTAAGTACTTAACTTGTACTTGAGCAAGTACAAAACTTCATTGAGCAAGTACAAAACTAAATGTGCAGTAATTACTGCTCATTAATGAACTGAAGGTCTTTGTTGCCACCCTCAGTAGAGTTCTGACATATTTCTCCAAGCATGGAGGGCCTTCTCCCTCCAAACACCAACCTCACTGTTCCTTGAGCCTGCTTGTTATCTGTTATTGCTGTAATGGTGTAGCCATGACCTTCACTGAAGATAGTTATGAGAGCTGTCCTGGATACCAGCAGCTCATTGAGATAACTGTCCCACCCCAAATGCAGGTGCATGTCACCTACCAGAACAGAGGTATGTGCACCGCACATGGAGGCAGAGGGTTTTCAATGGCTGCTGGCTGGTGAAGGTTCGTATGTCTGCCAGAGAAGCAGAAAAGACCAGAGGAACAGAGAGAAAGTGCAGGTAGGAAATACTGAAATTACTTACATGAGTACTGGTAGTGTGGTCCTGAGATAAAGTGAGTTGGGCTGAGTGCTAGCTAGAAAGAGGTTCAGAGCTATTCTTATCTCTATCTCCTGTCTACATGATTCCTCCTGCCTTCAAGGAAGCCAGACGTTACATATTGTCTGTAAGTGAAGAGGAATACATCAGAACATAACAGACTCCATCATCTCCTCCTTTGAATGGAAACCTTCAAGGTCCTGAAGGTGAAAATAGGTATTATCATCACTGATTTTCTCACACCTAACCTGTATGTCTCATCAAAGCTAGCTGGTAAAACATGGGAAATGATTTGTTTCTTAATTTTTTTAACACTGCCACTGCTCCCCACTGCCAAATTTCCCGACCCACAGGTAGCCCCTCAGCCAGATGATGTAGCACTATGAGTCAGATTGAGCCAGCAGCCAGGTCAGTCTGCAGCCGGGGTCAGACCCTGCATGCCAAGTTAGACCCACCATGGGGGAGGACATGGCACACGGGGTCTGACTCAGCACGCAGAGCTGGACCCAGCACATGGCCCTGGACACAACACATTGGGTCAGTCTGTAGGTCCCATCGGGCACACAAAGCTAGCAGCAGGCTCAGCATCCTGGCTGCTGCTACTGGGTTTCTGCAAGGAATTTTTTTTTTCATCCTACCTCTTCATAACAAGGTGCTTTTTATATAGTGGGCATGGGACATGCAAGAAAAGACAATATTAAAGTAGCATGTAGGGGTCCCAGTCATGAACCAGAATAAACCTGCATGCACATGCACAGGGTGAGCACTGAATTAAAAAAAAATTAAAGGGACTTGCTGTCTGTTAATGATATCGCTGACTCATTAAATCACTGCACCAAAAGAGGTCACCAAAACTCTGCACTGTCCTTTTTGTGAAATGTGGCATTCTGGATCTCTTAGTAAAGCACTAATGTAGCTTTTTATATATAGCAAAATACTGTTAATGGCTGTCACAGGAGCACTTGGGTGCCCCATGCCTAAAAGGAAATAGAGAGAGCTGCCAATCAACAGGGCAGCCCAGGTGCCGGTTGCTGGGGCAACCAGGCAGGTCAGGTGGCCAGAAGGGGGCAGGGCCGGGCCTGTATAAACAGCCCAGGCCGGAGCCTAGTTCACAGTTCCTTTCTGGCTGCTGCCAGAGCAGGAGCAGGAGCAGGAGCAGGAGCAGGAGCAGGAGCAGGAGCAGGAGCAGGAGCAGGAGCAGGAGCAGGAGCAGGAGCAGGAGCACTGTGGGGTAGCTGAGCAGTCTTGAGTTGATAGTTGCAGCCTGACCAGCTAAAATGATGCGGGCAGGTGAACCCTATAAGAGACCATGACTAAGGAGCCGAGTGAGTGTTGGGTTATAAGCCAGGAGGTTTCTTGTGTTTGTGTTATAGCCGTATAGCTGTTTGCGCCAGTGTTGGGAGAGTTGACACCCGCCCTGTGGGGCGAGACGGGGGGTGGAGGGGAAGCCCTACCGGGGCAAGCCACCGAGATGGTGGTCCAGGGGGCCAGGCATGGCTGTGGCCACCTGAGCCCCGACTGGGTGTAGTACCCGGAGAGGGTCCCGGAGGGCTCCGCAGTGCTGGGGACTCTAGTGCCACAGCGGGCACGGCGAGCGAACGCTGTAGAGGCGCTCGGCGTGTAGGGGTGGAGGCCCCAGCCCGAGAGGGCGTGCAGCGTGGGAAGCTCACGAGTGAGACCCCAGAGGGGGCGTTATCGTGAAAGGGCGCACAGGCCCCAGAGGGGGGTGAGAAGCACGGGAAGTGCAACACAGGCCCCAGAGGAGGCGAGAGGCCCTGGGAGTGGGGTGAGGCCCTGAGCGTGGCTAGCCCAGGGGCGCTGGGGTGGGAGAAGCCCCAGGCGCGCCAGGTGTGACAGGCCTGGGGGTGCCAGAGAGGGGCACCAGGGCGTGATGAGCCCAAGGGGCACCAGAGTGGGGCGCCAGAGGGCAAGGACAGAATAACATCCAGGGACAACTGGGAGGCTTGGAGCGTGCTGAAGGGGAGGTAGGAGGCACGCATTGCCCACAAGGCAGGGGTGCACTGGGGCACCCCACTCAGAATGGGCCAGAGAAGAGAGCGGTGTCTAGGGTGATAAGAGGCAGCCTCCCATTTGAACCTATAACATCAAAGACGTGGCAGGTGAGTTGAGGGTGCTGGATCACCTTAATTGACACGGCAGGGGGCGCTAGTGAGTTCATGGCTGCTTGCGGGCCCCGCTCCGTGACAATGGCAAGCAAGAGTTTGGGTTTTGTGCCTCCTCCTCAGGAGAAATAAGTCAACCAAAGAAAACCAAAACAAAGGAAAACTAGCTGACATGTTCTGGAAAAACAGACTTTGCATCTGAATCTCATATCCCTCCAGCTGAACTTCCTTAAAGAAATTATATCTACCAGAAACACAATTCACAGTAGCACAATCTTCAAGCTGCAAGAAGCAATGAACAAGGTGGTGAAAGTGGAACTTGTTTGATGTGCAACTGAAATGAAGTATAAGAAGGGATGGATATGGCTGACCTCTGAATACAACATCAGCTACTCAAAATCTCCTAGTCCTGCTGTGTGCCTTCTCGTGCCTGATTTATACAGGAGGAGTCCACACCAAGGAGAAATTTATGCAAGAATTGGTTGGACAGCCCACCAGGAACAGGGAAGAAGGACTCTGCAACCGGTGTGACAGAAAGGAACTAAGAGACGGTCTTTTTATTTCAATCTCCCAAACTGCAACAGGGTACAGTATAACAAAGATGCTTCCTCTAAAGTTATCAAAGGCTCTTCTTTGGGGGGGTGGGAAGCAGTGAGGAAAAACTCTATCTAACCCTGGGAAAGGAGGAAAAGAGGACAGAAAATGATGGGCTATGTGGCAGCTTGACACCAAATCAGAAATGAACAGTAAGGACACACAAACACTAAGATCAAACCCCAGGGACCTGTGGCTGCTTATAGGAGGTGCCCAGGGATGCAGTCAGGATCTCAGCCCTGGGCATGCACTTGGCAGCAGTGCTGGCCAAGCCTGTTCTAACAGGGATACTTTCTCAGCAAGTAGTACAAATGGGGCAGGAGTGCATGGGCATGGCTTTTTTTTTTTTTTCTCAGCAGGAGCAAGGGATTACCACAGAAACAGTTTAGCCACCCTTAGTCTCAATGGAAGTCAGTGGGACTCAGGATCCTATGTCTCTTAAACATGTTAGAAACTGTAATGGGTGACCACCTGATGAGCACCTTCTTGACCCAGAAACATGGATGACAGCCACTGAGTGTACCATAGAGGTAGGGTGATTGCAGCTGTGTTGGCTGGACAGCTTCATACTCCAATCCCTGATTCTTTTATTAGAATAGCTGAGCAGCCATGGAAAAAATAGAAAGTAATAAAAACATTCCCATTTCTTTCTCTAGTTCTCACTTCGCTACAGCTCACTAAGGTCTATTCTGACTCCCATTAGATTCCCATTGACTTCAGTAGAAGTTGAGCAAGAACTGAGAGCTGCACTGACATTTCTAGCCTTCCTTTATTCTATCAAGACATTATTTTCCATTCCAGTCTCTCTTGTTCTCTTGACTGCATTGCTTTTCATCCTTCTGTTTCTCTCTCTCTCTCTCTCTCTCCCTCACTCTCTTTGTTTTTATGACCCTCATTTACGAAGGATTTCATTGTTCCTCGTAGTATAGTTAAGATATTTATTTAATCCTTTTCATAGCGCTGGACATCCCTGGTACCTGCTTTCAGGAAATGTGTTTGTCCATTGTAACCGGAGAAACACTATCAATGCTGTGATGCTCCATTTAGTGCAAAGCAGTGAAGTGGCTAATAGAGCACACCAGTGATTCCATTTGCTGCAGACTCTCTGAAGGGTCTTTATCATTACCAGAGTCCAGTTAACATGTATGGTACGTATGGCACTGTGCTGAGCTTGTAGGTTATTTGAAAGAGGTCACTGGAATGGCTTTCACCAGAGGGTCAGAAGAACAGAAAATCCAGGAAACCAGCCAGCAGAGCTGCCCTTCTGCCCGTTCCCGCAAAGTTACTAGTTTATTTCCTTACGTCATACAGCTGACACCTGAAAAGGTTACCTGCTGTAATTTGCACATCACTCCCCACCCTTCATCTTTCCCTGTTCAACTCTCACTTTTCCTACATGTCTCTCTGGAGCTCTCTGATAAAAACTCCCTCCTTCATGTATTGTGGACAAATCAAAGCATGGAAGGTGGCAGGAAACAAGGCATGGGCCTTTATACAGCTGCGTGCGTGGTGTTTCCAAGTCTCTGACCCTTGAATACTGTTAGCTGTGGTCAATTCAAGGAAAGCTTCCCTTTCACCACTTTATCCAAGGGTATCGCATATGTATACCCATGTGCAGCATGGGTGTTTATTGTGCTCTGCTGGGCTCCTCTATAGCCACTAGCAGTTTGTCTACACTGCAAAGTCAACTCAGCTTATAACTAAAGTGTGGCCCCTATCAAAATTCCCATCCATACACAAAACCCTCTGACTAGAGTTGTAGTGGTGCTTTTAACTTGAACTGGCTGGTCCCAGCAGGGCTATAGGATAAAACCTGAGTGAGCACAACTCGCCACCTGTTAAAATGATTGTTCTCTTGTATAGACACAGGCTAGGTTCTTCCCTAAGTTCTGCTAGTCATTCAGTGACTCCTCACATTTCCCTGCATGTACCTAGAAAGGACAGACAAGATCTCCCAGAATTCACTGGAAAAGCATTTATAGACTGTATTAGCTTCCCACAGTACTGAATACCTAGAAGTTATCCCCAGACCTCACACCGGTGTAGCTGCAGAAGTGGTTTCCTTGAGACACAGCTACTCTAAGCCAACTTGAAAAGGGTAACTTGAGTGTAGACAACTTGGGTTAACTCTGCTGTGAAGATAGGTCCAAGGGGCTTTCTCCCTGGGGGTGAAATCCAAGCCTTTCTAGACCCATATATTACTGAAACCCTAAGACCAGTAACAATTTCTGAAGCCATGGAATTATGAACAGGACTAGAAGAGAGAAAGCAGATGGGATTCAGCTGTCATGAATACAAAGCTGGTTCTTCATTCAGGCCATTAGATGTGGCAGGTAGATAATAGTTGTCAGCCACAAAGCACTCGTGCTGGCACACATGAAAATAAACAGTATAAAACCCAAGAGCAAGCTAAACAGATTGTATCTATTAATATATCCTGAGCTACCCCAGTCTTATTCTTCAAAACGCTGCCACACATCCACTGTTCTGGAAAGCATGCAAACTAGAACGGACACCGCCCATGTGGAAGAAGACGCCAAGATTCTTGTAGCATGTCTGCCACGTATTCTGGCTTTGAAGTCCAAGCCTCAAAAAGCTTGATGGAATCCAATATACAAGATATAAAATCCAACATATGCTGTGTACAGAATTAGCAATGTTTTTATTAAGAATGCAGTTATAGCTTGTAGGTGATAAAGCCCTCTTCTCCCTTAACATCTTCAGGTTTGTGTTTGGGATATGAAGAGGTTTTAAATAGCTGCTAGATGCTGTTATTGATTAGTTAACTCCTCTGGTAGGGGAGCCCAGAGCCTGAATGAAGACTGGGCCCTGTTACACGTGGAGCTGTACAAACACATGGGAAGGCAAGTGCAATGCGGCACTTAGTACTTGTATATCGTGCAGCCACGGCATGTCCCAGCCTGAACATACCCTGTCTGCCCAAATCCACTAACATGATCCAGGCCCAGATATTTACCAGTGGAGCTGCTCCAAGGTATTCCCTGGTGCTCACTCTCAAGCCCTGTCTCCAGCACGCATGAGAGCATCTGCTAGGGATGAGCCCAGACTCCTGAGTCAAGACAAGACCTGGGTGTTTGTGTGGGTGAGATGTTCCCAGGTCCCCTGGTGCCAAGACTTGTCACTGTCATGTTGCAGATGAACCTGGAGAATTTTGTCCATTTGATTATTTATTCATTTAAACCACTGCTTTTCAACCTTTTTTCATCCGTGGACCCCTAAAAATTTTCACATGGAGGTGTGGACCCCTTTGGCAATGTCAGCTGGAGGTGTGGACTTCTTTGAATTGTAAGTATATTCACAAACTTTTGATTGATCATAGTCATCTTTTGCAGACCCCTTAGGCAAAGTCTGCGGACCCCCATGGGTACACAGATCACGAGTTGAAAACTACCAATTTAGACTTATCGTACTGCACCTCCTCTGCTATTCTGGGCTCTTTAACAGAACCGAACCATATGCCATCAATACTTATAGTACACCTATTATACAGCAACAGTTCCTTCCCTGAAAAAAAAATACAAAGCAAAATCTCCATCACTTACTCTTTCAACTTTCTCCATGATGCCTGAGAAAGCAGATAGGATTGGTATGTGGCCCAAGAGGTTAGCAAACAGGTCTCTGGGTCAGGGCAGCTCTCAACAGTTACCTGGTAGCGAACTTTATGCACCAGTTGTGTCATCCTTGGTAAGGACGTTGGGGCAAATGTCATCAGTAGCCACTGACTGGTGGGACTCCAGATTGCATGTCTAGGTTATTACAAGAAATAATGTGCACTGGTATGATCAGCAGGCAGGTTAAAATCATGGTGTTGTTGGCCCAAAATGTAGAGCATAAATGCTGTGCTCTAATCTCTTGCCATCCTTGGGGAGTTCAGTGGAACTGAAAAGGGCTAATTAGGGTGCCTCTCTCCATAATCATAAAGCTTTTCCTGTAGTTTGTAAACATGAAGCAGGCATTTTGGAGGGGAGCAGAGATGAGAAGGTGGTCTCTATGGCACTCCAGCTGAGGTAAGTGGCATCTGCACAAAAGCTACTTTTAATTAAAAGCTGGTTGGCAGAAACACATGAAGACAGCCAGGGCCTGAGTTTCCTCCCCAAAGTCTCATAGTAGGAGAGTACTTTGGATCAAGGATGCATGAGCTTTGTTTCTCTTCTGTCTCGCTCGGCTCTTGGCAGAGAGCATAAGGTGAATGAGCTTAAAGCAACTTGATTTCTTTCTGACTGTAGTGATTCATCTACCTACTTAGAAGCTATCCCTAAATCCATAAATCGGTCTCTGCCCACTGGTCTATTGCACAGCTTCCAAATCAATCTACATTGCCTATTTCCATCAATCAGTCCATCTATATCTCTACACTTGAGTGCTGAGACTAACTTTGCCTATGCAGCTGTGTACTGAATACATGCACTTTGTGACAATGGATCACTAGCTCTAGGCGTACCTATCTACTGCTTTTATCTTTCAATCTGCTGACTCTATCTATATCTGTCTGTCAGAGATTGGCTCTTCTGTACATTAAGCAAAGGCAGTCTTGTAAAGCCGAAAAATAATACAAGTGAGCTATTAATTAAGGGTGAAATTCACTCCACCCACCTAAAGCTCCAGTACTCAGGGCCCACATGAGTAAAGTGAGGGGTAGTAGGAAGGTAGTAGCCCTCTGATTTAGGGGCAGGATATGGAGTTTATACACATCCCAATCAACACATCCAAATCAACCTGCTGCTATCCCAATCCGTGTGCTGGAATAAAGGCTGCAGTCCTTCCAGTCACAGCTACATAAAATACGGGGGCCAAAGGATCACGGTAAATGCAAGCCTGTGTCCCCTTGCCTGGCCCTTGCAATGAGGGAAGTAGATGAACCAGATTGTATGCAGCCCCTGAAAATCAGGGGTGTGTGACAGAATGGTTTCTTGCTCTAGAAGACCTGTGCACCACTGGTGAACTCTCTCTCTTGTGAGTAAGGTCCTGCCTGAAGTCTTTGCCAAGGTGCTAAGCCTACAGGCTCCTCAGTGATGGAATTAATGAAGTGTTGAGTGCTATCAGCCTGCCCACCACTCACAACTCTCATCGACATTGATGGATTCGCCCTGGCCAGTCTCTTAGGCTCCTAGGCAAAGCACTAGATTTCTCAACCCCCATTTTAGACCTATTTCCCATCACTTCTAATTGCATGACGTATAACATCCTTTGGTGACAACTTGGGGCCACATACTGTACAATCCTCTGGGCATTTGATCCAAGCTGGTCAGATCTGGGGAGATTTCTCAGATTAATCAGCTGCTTCAGAAATCAACCAGCTTGTGAAAAGTGAGGCTTATCATGGATCCTGTTTTCCTGTCTGAACAGCAGTAGTCTAACCTGGCCCATCAAACCAGAATCTTTCATGACTGGAAACCCATGGAGAATAACCACATTTTGCAAAGGACTAGGCACAATATATTAAAAAAAAAAAAAAGGGATGCTGTGTCACAAGATGCCCTTGTTAATTTTCTCACAACCACAGTAAATATGATTTATGATGCTTCGCTCACCGATGAATGCACTCAGGTAATAAAGTCTCAGTAGTAAGAGATTCCACCACAGCATTCTCCTATTAAATATTTTCTGCAAAGTGGGGTGAGACCGCCAGATATTTTTGATAATTGTCAGGTTTGGGGATTACTGGTGTGCAAATTAGTGGAGTTTTACCATGGCAGGATAATTACATGTGCTGCATATCAATCTTTCCACTCCAGATTATGATCAGCCAATCCTGCCTGTCCATAGCAGTCCTTATTGCTCACCTCTTAGAGATGCACACCCTTTGTATGCTGTTTTGTATCCTAACACATTATTCATATGATTGGTGTTATTCTTTATACAATGAGCTGTGTCATGATTGAATGATGGATCCATCCCTGTTTGTTTCAACTGTGTCTCACGCTGTTTCCTTTGATTTTTTTTTCCTATTTATTTTAGTCCCCATTGGTTGCTGTCTGTGCAATATGTGCTGATGCATAATATATTGGTTTGAAAAGCCCCATGCCATCATGGTAAAATGCAGAACAGATGCAGAATGTGAAAGCTTCTGTAGCTAGCACCACTGCTGCACCTGGGAGTGCATGGCTGGGAGGCTGTCAGTAGCACTTCCCTGACTGGCAGGATGTGTATGTCATTGTGTCTCACGTTCCTGCAGACCAGCTGTTCTCCACCCAACCTGAAGTACCCCAAACACGGCTGCCGTTCTTCTACCCATTATTAATTAGCAAGAACACAGAGGGGCAGTGGAAGTCTGGAATTGATCTGGTCTCACTGCCATGGAAAAGATGAAGGTTGAGGCTCTCCCTCTCTCTATGGAACTGGATGTATATGTATTTGCGTCATTTAATTAAAGCTCTTTGTTAAGTCAGTGGTTAGACCTGCTTAGACCCTTCTATACTGGTTTACGTGGGGCTTATTGCAGGCCTCCTCCAGATGGGCTTTGACTAAATCAGAACTAGCCTGTGTTAGACCTAAACTGGTGTCTGCTCATGTCTTTACAGCAGTTTAGCAAAGCCTGTGTCAAATCCCACCTTTTAGTTAAAAGGATGCCTTTCTGGTGGAGCGATTCCTTGGCGCCGCTCTTTGTTGCCTCTTGGGATATGTGGGTGATTTGGAGCTTCCCCTACACACCCTTGTCTGTATCTCCTGATCTCCAGCTTCCCTGTAATCTTGATGCCCTCACCAACTCTGTCTCACACGTGTCCCCAAGTCCATAATCCCTGCACCCCATCCCACCCTTCCTGACCCAATGGGCACATACTACCCCACCCTTGTGCCATACATTTATACCCCAGGCTGCACACATCTGAAAGTTAAACCGACTTGGTTAAACTGCAGTTTTGCATGTGGAGCTGTGTATGAGCGACGTACAAATATCTGGCTCAAGCCTGTTTGTACTGGATGTAGCCAAAACCAATCTGCGCGTGTGCACAGCTGTTTTCGTGAAATGGGGAGCTCAAGCAGTTCTGTCAAATCTTCTGTCAAATCTTATTCTTTGCTCCCCCTCCTCCCCCACACAGAGCCTTCACTCTCCCTCTTCCTATCTCCCTTTCTTCAGTGGCATACCTAGCCACCCCTAGGTTACCCCATTCTCCCCCACAGCTTCCCTGTTATGACCTTGTCCCTTTGCCCCTGAGTTTCCTCACTGCCCTATATAAGCATCTCAAATCATCCAGCCTGGACCAGAAGGGGAGGCAGGGTCCTCGCAGTCATCCACTGCAGGCAGACAGGCATCAGTGAGCAGAAGCTGCCAGCCTTTTGAGAGTGGTGGTCTCTGTGTTGTTGAGCGGCTGGGAGATGCCAGAGGAAAGGCAACAACCAAAGGCAGTGGGGACTAGCAGCACAGGCAGCCCCAGGCTCCACTCCTCCCTGGCTGGAGGTCTGAGCAGCAAAACAGGGAGCAGTTGTCTCTGAGCATTAGGAACACAGACCAAGCATTCACCTGGGAGGCAAAGAGACAGGCAGCCATGTTTCCACTCGGGCCCTTGAATAACTGACCACATTTCCAGAGGGGCTGTTGCTACCACTAAAAACAATGAGAGCTGAAATTGCTCAGACACTCCCAAAAGCAGGCCAGCAACTGAGGCATCTACATGAGGAAGGCACCTGACATCAGGACCCTTGGTTTGACAATCTGGGCTACAGACACTCCCATTCCAATCTCCTCAAAAGACCCCAGTGTCTAATAAGAGATATCAGATTTACCCAAAGAACCTTATCTGCCTATGTAACCTTATCATATTTTATGGGGGATAGCATAACATACATAAAAGATGATTACAATGTAACCTGCCCAAAGAAGCAGCATCTCTATAGCCAGGCAGGTCCTAGCTGCACGATCCTCATGATCCCAGTTCCTGAGGATATCTGTGTGTTTTAAATTAAGACTGCCAGGAACCTGCCATCAAGACCTACTAGTCCCTGCTCTTAAGTGTTTGACCTGATCACAAGGGCAGAGTCATGCTTCTGCCGGTGCTCTCCCTCTGGCCCTATGAGTCTTGAACTCTCTTCTGCAGTGTCAATGGGAAGGGAACTGTCCCCCAGATTTTTGACTCTGGGCTCCCCATCCCCATATGTAGTGGGGACAAGACCTATCACCTGCTGGTGAGATGGGAATAAAGATTATGACATCCTCCAAAACTACAGTAGTGCCAACCACATTTGTGCCTTAGGAAGAAATGTGAGTGTTTCTCTGAGATCAATACAGGAAGCTCTTGCAGTCCAGGCAACCTTACAGTTAAAAAGTGTTTTGTATGTAAAATGCAGTTCTAGCTTGAAAATAACTATGTGAGGCTGGCATGGTCTTACTCAGCAACTCTGCTCCCTCTGTGCATTCAATGTCACATCTGCTGACTACAGTCAAAAACAGTGAGGTTTATTACTTCTTCCTGCTGTCAGCCCTGCCAGAACCAGCACGGCTCTGGGAAAGGGAGCTGAAGTCCAGTTGGGCTCATGCATCACCTGCTGAATCACTAACTAGCTTTCATTTACAGGGTTTCTTGTGCAACCTCAGTCCTCCAGCTCTTCCTCCCGTATTATACATGCAATCTACAGAAGGAAAGGTGGCCATGGAGCTCTGCCTGAGGAGGTCTCATAAAGCAGTACAGTGGCAGCGGTGTACATTAGGATGGCATTTGACCCATGCACGCTTTATTACTGATGATGCCGCAAAAACCAGAAAGGGCACTTTTATTTTCAGGCCCCAGGCTGAGTGCGCTAGGCTGGCAGTTAAAAGGAAATGTCTTTTTGCTTGTAAACCAAGTAAAAATGATCTGGAAATCACTGACATGATAGACATGAGCCAGCTTCAATGGCCTCTGCACAGTCACATCTCAGAGCAGGAATGTACTTTCTTGCACTCTGCTGGCATTAATAAAATGATAAAAAGAGGAGGGAGGGTAGTTTGTAAGTTTAAAACTCAATCTGGCAAGGCCTTTGTCCACGGGACTGCATGAAAGAAGGGCTTTGTGAAACAATTGGCTCACAAACAACACAGGACTGCTTTGACATCACTCTACATGGCAAGATCAAAGTGGTTAATTTAAGGGCAAGCTCCACACTAAGAGAGTCAGGGTCATGTCATTCCACTCCCTTGAGAAGCAACTTCCCCAGATTTAAGACTCACAGATGTGAAAAGCCAACCAGGGAACACTGTTCTTTAGGAGTTTATTTTTACTGCTTGCAACGGGTGGGGGAACTCCAAGGTGCCGAAGCAGGTAACACTATTCCTCCGGATAGTCAAAGAGCAACACAGCCTAGGACTGTCACACACACCACCCCACTGCTCTGGACAAAAGAACATGGGACACTGCCTTTATGGGTCATTCAATGAAACATCAGCAAAACCTAACTTGGGCTATGACAGCATCTCTAAGACCACAGTAAACCTAGGCCCATATTTGGATGGAAAGGTAAAATCATCCACAGCAATACAGAAAAGGCAAATGTGTTCAGTAAAGACTTCTTTTCTGGGTTTAGAAAGAAGCAGGATGATGTACCCGTATGCCACCAGGACAACAAACTGTTTTTCAGCCCAATAGTAACTAAGAAAAATGTGAAACATCTAAAAGGAGTAGGCAATTTTAAACTCTTTGGGCCCAAGTAACTTGTATCCACAAGTCCTGAAAAGAATTGGCTGAGGATATCTCTGGTTCACTGATGGTAATGTTTAACACCGTGTTTACTTGCATACCACATGGCCCCAAATAAGATATGCACCTTGTTTTGGGAAAGCAGAAGATGGAAAAAAGATGCTTCTACAGTCATGGCAGAGAGATGACGGCATACAGCAGCTTCCTCACCCTTAACTGTCTCTGTGGCTACCTCTGGCAAAAGCTACAAATTGGCAGGAGTTGTGAGTAGGTTACAATCAGACTACCCCTGTTGCTTGCCAGCCCAGCAGGTAGCAACAGCTATTCAGCAGTGTAACATCCCCACTTAACACTCGCCCTGGCGTCTTGTCGGAGGGCTGATTTTTTGGGGAAAGGTGTGTGTGCTTTTCGAGTAAATACACTACATTTTGGAAAACCTAGGGGATTTCAGAAGTCTGGAAAAAGCATTCATGCTGGGCTAGTGTATTCAAAAAGGTTAACTAGGATGGCCTGGGTAACTAGGCCAGAGAGCTGAATATCAGTCTCAGGACAAATCCTGGAAAAGCTGGTGTGGGAACCTATCAATACAGAAAGTAGGTTGGGGAACGTGATCAATTCCAGCCAACATTGCTTTATTGGAAATGTGGTAAAAGGTATAGATGAAGCATATTTAGATTTTTGCAGGCTGATTACTTAGTGCTATACAACATTCTGCTTAAAAAAATTAGCCCTACACAATATCAATAACGCACCCATTAAATGACTTAAGAGCTGGCTAATTGACAGATACCAGCAAATCATTGTTAACAGGTAATTATCAGTGAATGAGGATACATCTAGTGCGATTCTGCGGGGGGTTGGTTCTAGAACCAATACTATCCATTATTTGTATTAATGATTTGGTAGCCCTAATACAATCATTGTTCAGAGCATCTGAGGGGAAAACAAATCGTAGCAGGACAATGCAACCTTGATCAGTTAAGCAAGTTAGGCCCATTCAAAGAAATTATGTTTTAATAGTCAAAGGCAAAGTCACACAGCTCAGAACAAAGCGTGCAGGCCCCACCTACGAAGCGGGGAGAGCAGTGACTGAAAAGGATTTAGAGGTCACAGTAGACAAACAGCTGAACATGAACCCACTGTGAAACACTGTAGCAATAAGGGTTAATGAAATCCTTGGATGTATAAACACTGCCATAGGGATTAAGAGGAGAGAGGGGCTTTTACCACTGCATGTAATACTGGAGACACAAATACAGCAATATCAGACTATTCTGGTGTGTGTGTACTAAAAGGAGGTTGAAAAATTGGAAAGAGTACAGAAAAAAACCCACAAAAGTGATTAAGGAGCTGAAGAAAACAACTTGCAGAGAGGGACTCATAGAGAACATGCTGATTAGTTTATCAGAGAAAAGATTGAGAGGTGACCTGATAACAGTGTGGAAGTGCCTCTAGGGAGAAAAACAAAAGAAACAAAACAAAAAAATTAACCAAATCCGACAAAAAAAAAAAAAAAAAGAGCCCAATGTACTAAAGGGCTCTTTAATCTAATGGATAGATAATCCATCTTTAAACCAATTATCCAACTGGATAATCGGACCCAATAGCTGGAAGTTAACGCCAGACATATTCAAAATGGAAATGAGAGATGCATTTTTAACAGCACAGGCGATTAACTTTGGCTACCAATTCCCAAGGGAAGAGAATTTTCCGCCTTTTGCTGTCTTCAAATCAAGACTTCCTCGAAGAGCTGCTTTGCCGAGCACAAGGTATCAAGCTCTACATGGAGGTAACTGGGTGAACATCTTCAGCATGTAAAAAATCTTGACAGTCCCATGTTTGGTTTTCACTTTGCAATGAGTAGGAACCCGCCTGGGATCTACAAACACTGTAAGTAGGCAGTCAATTGTTACTCTAACATTCAAGCTCCTTCTCAACCTCAGAAATCACAAGTAGGTGTCAGGTGGTGAGAGCCACCCCCCTCTTTTCTCCCAGCAATATGGGAGGAGAGCGCTAACCCTATGCAATTTTGTAGTTCCAGGGGAGTACAATAGGGCAAAGAACCAGAACTTTAAAATCATCTTATTTAGCTTCCCAGGGGCTGCCCAGCACAGTACAGTAATGCCCGAGTCCCAGGAAGGGCTTTTGTTTTAATTTCTGAAGTATCTGGCAAAGGGAAACAAAAGCACAGCCTGACAATCCCTTGCTTGCACTATGGTAAACAACAGCATTTTCCCTTTCTAATAAGAATTAATTACATTTTTTCCCCCTGCAAGCTCACTCCATCCAAGTATCCCTTCCATCTAGAAAACATCAAGTGCTTATTAATTATGCTTGAAGAACTGCCTAGTTAGTGCTGAGACTGTGAAGAACAATTCAGTCTGGGGTGATGCTGCTGGAAAGGTTGTGTTATGTCTGCACAATGAAGAGCCATACTTGGGCTCAGAGTACACGCACCAATGTGAGCGCACAGACCCTCCTGCACAGCCTACACGTGGCAGCCAGGACACTGCCAAACAATGACCACATGCAGATGCCCTCTCGCTTAAAGTGCACACGCTCAGGACACTTGCACAGGCCTGGATGCCTAGAGTACACGTGTGTACACACCCGTGGGGAAGCACACAAAGACATCAGGGCTCCACTGTGGGAAGTGCTGTACACACCCAATTCAATCATGGCAACAACTGTACATGCACTCAAAAGGTACCTGACACCTAATGGAAGCACTGAACTTTGGCTAAGCCCTTGTATCACTAGGGGTAACTCCATATAGAGGGTTTGAGCAGGGCTGAAAAATCAATGCATCTCCTGGAGACAGGCCCAGAGATTTGTGCTTGAGGATGACTGAGGACTGAAATGCAGCAGCTAGGTCCATTAGTACTAATATGATGCCTAGGATTTATTCACCAGAGTAAGTGATCATTTAGGGTACATTTTTCACCCACCCCAAAAGCCAACTGTATGCAATTAATTAAAAAATAATTGAGAGAGCTCCCCTGTGAATATTTATTATAGAACAAACCATAATCATTGTTCCTTGAAGCAATTTTTTTTAAAGAGAACATTAAGCTAATCATGTGGATCAGAGAGGCCAAATGACTATAATTGCTTTATCATTCATTTACATAGACAGAGCTATTTCTGTTGTCATGAATGCAGTGTGGCATGGACATACCATCATGTTAGCCACAGCTGTTGCTCAGGATTAGATGGCCCAGATGATAAAAACCCCAGCAAAGGCCTACACTAGGCTCGTGCTATCAGTATCATTAATGTAGATGCACTGGTGCCGAAAAGCAAATAAGGCATCTCCTAAGGTAGCTAAGGCATCTGTGTCTCATTTTGTTCCAAGAAAAACGTATAACTAAGCCCCAAGAGCTACCAGGTACCTCTTCATTATCCACCATGTATGGGGTTGTTGGAAACGTCTCCTGCCCATAGTGACACTGCTGGATCATGCTTCTCATAGCACTATCCATTAGTACATCTCAAATCCCATTACAGAGGAAGCATCACTTTCGAAATAAGAAACAGAGGCACTCAGAAGTCAAGAGATTTGTCCAACATAATCCAGAAAGCCAGCAGCAGGACTGTCCATGCAGCTCAGGTCTGTCAAATGGGGCTAATAGGAAGTACTTACTTCAGTGAAAGTCTGAGAGCCCTCACTGTATGTTAACTGAAAGTACCATATAAGTGCACACAAGTATGAAATGTAGCATGCAGTAATAAAAGCCAAGAGCACTGGGGTTCCAAACTTGTGCTATTTGCTCCTGGGAGGTACCCCATCCTCCAGGGCCAATTGTACAGCATTTTGCACTTCCTGAAACTTTCTGCAAGTCTGCCATGCCTGTACCACTCCCATGGGTATAGACTCAACTAACACATTTCACACCATCTTGGATGTTCAAAGCTGTTTTGCAGTCAGCAGAGAAATTCAGCAACAAAGTCAACTCTATATGTGCGCCCAAGGTGTTTTAAAAATGTAGATAGAGTGCAGATGTCCAACAGAGAATCCAGCAGCGACATCAAAACTGTCACATCTACTGGACCAATTTCCTTCAAACACAACTTGCTCCTTAGATCTCACTGAGATCTATAAAGTGCAACAAGTTTGAAATAAATTGGTTCACCTACTCCTGGGTTAACTATACATAACATTTCTGGAAGTTGCTCATCTCACAGCCTGACAGATGCATACAGAAGCCTACCGTGGTATAAAAATGTGGGTTTTGCAAACACAATTGCAGAGGACACTCCTGATAACATGGTTACCGACACCTTTATTTTTCAGGTCAGTATTTAGACCTTTGAAACAAAAAAACACGCTATCCTGAATGTGTGCACAGTATACAGTTGTACATCTTAGCTCAGATAACATGAACAAAACATTCTTTCCACTCTTGGGGGGGGTTACATTTTCTGCAAAAACTCCAGATAAAATTAAGCCACATTTCATGCAACTGGCTTGAATTTATTCTCTATTATTTTTATATATGAACATCATTTTTATATAGTGCGATTTGTCCCTTTCTTTAACAACACCTTTTGTTCCACCCTAAGCAGTTAAACAGAATTTGCCTGGCATCCAGTTCCATTGATTTGACCTATGCCTGTGGAGAGGCTATTATCAGTCCTAATCTCAAGAACTGTTAGGAGCCAGGAAAGCCTGGAAAGTCAGAGAAGCAATTTGTGAAACTTTTGTCTGTCTTTTTATACTTTCTCCTTTGGGTTGTAGTACCTTACCACTCTCTCTCTCTCTCTCTCTCTCTTTTTCTCTTTAAAAAATAATTTGATTTGATATTCAGATGGACGTTGTACCATGCCCAAGAGAAATTTTCCTTTCCTCCCTTTGTTCTTACCAGGACAGATTGATTTTCACAATCATCACTCAGTAACTCACACTTGCTATTATGCAACATTGAGAAGAATACTGGAAAAGTAAATGAACCCCATCTCCTTAAACTCAGACACTGACTGGACTCAACAATAAACACCTCTTTTTAGCTCCACCAGGGTTGGTGACATGGGGAACGCTATGGTTAGCTCTCAAAAAACAGAGCTAACCAACAATGTACATTAAATGTTAGTAGAGAGACAAAGGTCTCTGGGTAAATCTGATATCTTTTATTAGACAGCCTATTTTAGATAATCGGACCCAAAGAAGCTTCTCTGCCTAAGTCCTCAGACCAACATGGCTACAACCTATACCTGTTAAATAGTAGTCAGTTGATACCAATGCTCTGCAACTTTGCTAACACCTGCAGAGCTCTCCAGAAGACAGCAACAATAAGAAATGTTTTCAAGTTTCCCCTCGAGTAAGCAAGGCCTGATGTGCTGCCTAATGACAAAACACAGGAGAAAGGGGTGAGTGGAGCATAGAAGATGCATTATTCATAGAACTGAAGGACTTCCTTCCTGAATTCCCATTCTTCTTCCCCATTTGTATTAGCAGATTTCCAGGGAACCCCAGTCGCTGATCAGGACACCCACGGATTGGATACTGCCCAAATCCAGAACAAATACGACAGTTCCTGTCCCAAAGAGACAACAATTAACAAGGGGTGGCTGCGACAGACAGGTATGGAGCAACAGGGAACAATGCCCATCAGGACAGTGCACAGCAGTCCATCCACCATCTTGCCAAGACCCTGCTTGTTGGGAGCATCGTGCTGACAGATCTAAAAGAAAGAGAATGACGACTGTGCACACGTCCAGGGGGGTGACCTCCCCAGATCACTAAAACTGCTGTACCAGGATCAGTTATGCAGACTACTTCTTCTACAGGTGATCCATTACATAAGGCACTGGACTGGGTCTTAGGAAGCTTCCTGTTTGTAGCTCTAGCGATCCATTTATCAATGGAAACCTGCTGGATTTGCTGCCAGCTTGTCCAGCATGCTGCTCCAGAGCACAGGTTTTCAAAGTCCGTGGCTCTGGAGGAGTCCCTCCATTAATAACGCCCTAAGGCTGGGGACCCCAGTACTTTTAGGGTCCAAGGCACATCAGCCATGTGAACTGTGTCAGAGAGGCCTGAAGGACCTCCAGGTTCCCTGCTGCAGAGCCAAAAGCCTGGGAGCTCCAGGTCTAACAGGAACATTTAGGGTCAAGGTTCCAGATTTTACAACAGGGAATCCAGAAGCCCTGAAAACCCCAGTGCTTTTAGGGCATCTATGCTACCTGCTCTGAGGCCCTAGAGACCCTGAGACCTGCAGTTCAAGAGGGGTGTCTAATGGCTTCTAGACTCCCAACTCAATAGTGTAGTGGACTCTCCTCAATCTAAGCTCAATCTAAGAGACTCTCTGGGCTGCCTCCAGCCCTGGGGGATGTGCTGAGTTTCATCCAGTTCCCAAGGTACAGCTCTGGGAATCCTGTGCAATGGGCAAGCCAACTGTTGCACTTCATTTTAAAAAAAAAAAAAAAAAGATATACAACAGAAACATTGACATTCTTCCTAGAAGAAATCTTGGAGACCTTCCTCTCCTTGAAAAATTTTAAAATTTCAGATCAAAAACATATCTGAAGTATAGGAATTTCTCACCAAGAGAAAATTCCCCATTTCAGTCAGCTCTAGCAGGGACAAGATTGTAAGACTTGTAAATCTCAGTCCTAGACAAGTCAGTCATGTCACTGCTCTGTCTCTCCTCCCCCACTTCATCACTCCTGTCTATACAGATTTGGGGCAGGGAATGTCTTTCTGCTCGATAACTGCTGTACATCAGAGTGCTTGTGTTAGGAAGCAGCAAGGAATTTGCCTCCAGGGAAGTCGGTTAGGTATCTCCTTACTTCGATTCCTTCACTGCTTACTGCATCAATATTTCCTTAATGCAAAATCCTATGCTGTAGGTGGTGCAATTCAATTTGGTGCATGTTATCCATTTATCCCTTGCTGATTTATTACACTAATACAGCAAATGAATGAACACATTGCAAACAGGTGCAGGGCATTCTGTGCCTGCTACACCTGGAAAGCTCCTGCTGTCACGAATTCCAGATGGCACCAGGCTCCTTCCCTGTCCCTAGCTGATGTGCTCTTCCTGCACTGCCTCATATCTATAGTCCTTCTGGTCCAATCTGCATCAAGAGAGTCCCAGTGGTAAGATCAGAAATGTTAAAAGTTTTAATCCAGACTCTAGGATTTACAGGAGAATAAAACCTGCTACAAAAATGCTGAGACACACAAAATTCCCAGCACAGCTCAGCATCTTCCCATGTGCCTGACACCTGCCTGTCAGTGACAGCCAAGGACCAGTCAGAGTCCTGAGCGGGCAAAGCTTAGAGCTAGGCAAGGCTCATCATTTTCTCCACTTCCGAATTGCCTGTCAATTCGAGAGAGCTTGTGCCTCCACCTGCCCACCTTGCCATAAAGTCAGATATTAGGAAGGATATCTGCTGGCTGCTATGAGATCGCTCAACTAACCTTTTTTTTTTCTTTTTCTTTTTTTTTTAAAGAAAGCTCCAGTCATCCTGGCAGGGAGGGAGAGCAATAGTAATGTGAGTTAGATAACCAGTCACCTACCACATGTGATGCGGACTCGAGCAAGTCTGTGCAACCTGATCATGAGCAAAGGGGTACTTTGCTCCTGCCTCTAAAGCAGGTAGTCTCTAAGGCCACGTCCAGCCGAGCATGGATGTTCAGTATGTGGTGTTGTAAATGTGTCTGCAGCGCCACATACTGCACTTTTAGTTGTTCTCTGAGCTCTAAGGGAGCACTGCCCATGCATGCACTGCTCTGCTTTTTTTTTTTCCCCCCAGAAGATTTTTTTGACCCTTGGATATCCAGGGGGCAAAAAAACCTGTGGGAAAAAAAAGCGGAGCAGCACACTCATAGGCAGCATGTGCTGCGCAAAAGGGGAGCCAGGCTGCCTGGAGTCGCACTGCAGCTGCTGGCCAGGCTCTGCGCAGCAGAACTGTTGCTGCTGCAGCCCCAGAAGGCCCCCAGGACCCCAAGTAAGGCTGCTGGGACAGCCCAGTGCTGGCTCCAGCCTCCCCTACCCCACCTGGGGTAATTGCCACACGCCAAAGTGTGCATAGCACAGGTGCTCCCTACAAATAAGCAGTGGTGGTGCAAGATGCATCACCGCTACATGTCCCCAGGGTACCAAACGTCCACACTCATCTAGACATGCACTAAGGTGCCATCCTGGCCTGCCTTCTGCCAGGCTTCAATACGTTTGATTGCAGTATTTACCTGCCAGTGGTACTCACCTGGCCCCAATCATTGTATCGCAGCACCACATGACAGCAGAGGCAGGGAAACACCATTATTCTCATTTATGAATGATCAACTAAGGCACACGACTGACGTAAGGTCACACAGGAATGCTGGGCACAGCAGCCAACTAAACCCAGCTCTCCCCTGCAAGGCTAATACCCCAACTCCTGCCATCTTTCTGCCTTTGATCTGGCAGCAATGGCAATGCTTGTAAAAAAAAACAACCCCAAAAAACAAAAGAACTTCTGCCACCGTCTTCAGTGGGGCCCCTATCTCCCCCAAGTGTCATCATGCACGTAGCATGAACAGATGAGAGAAAGGATATGCATGAAGTATCTTTTTTGCTAAAAACAGTTTCCTCCTTTCTAGTATTTCTGTATTTGCACCCAAGTGTCACCCTCCCAACTTTTACCATGTTCCAAAATCCAGCCTGCTCTGAAGCTGCTTCTGCTTCTCTGCTAGCTTCACAGGAAGTGAGAGAAGCAGAGAGAAAGTTTGGAAGAGCTGGAAGGAGGCAATGACAAAATAAAATAGCCAGAACTCTAGCAAAGTTAAGGACAGAAAGATACAAGAAAGAAAAAACCCAGTGCTTGCTTTATTTTAGGAAACGATTCTTTCCTTTTAAATTTGAACAATCCAACGCCTCTTCCATGTTGTCCTCTGCACTGGTCCTTCAAAAACCTGCAATTGCATCACCCTGAAAGTGAATTAAGCTATTGCACCAGGAGTCCTTGCCAGATGAAAGATCTCTCATTGCCAAAACTGCTCACTCACAGGGACCTTTTCCCATTAAGATGTTGGCTGAGTCTCCACCTTACTAACTTCTTATAATTAAGATCACATAAAAGGTACATAAAGCAGGCAGGGATTATTTTTTCCTTTGACATTTTTTGTCATTTTGAAACTTCCTTTGAAGAGAAAACAAATAAGTGGGACTAGATGCTTCTGACCTAAGAATACCTGGTTGATGACATCAAAGGTGTAGTGTTAGGAATAGTGTAGTATTAGTTATAATTTAGAGATACTCCCTCAGGAGACTGAAGAAGTTGGTCATTGGGAGATGGTCCCTCAGTTTAAGTAGCTTTTGAGAATTTTGAATTGAATGTCATCCAAAGGCAAAGCAGTTGTTGACCTGGTAGCTTTGGGCTACTAACCAGTGCTGCAGAGATGCGACCAGGTTGCTTCTCCAAAATCTGTACAGTGGCTGCCGGACTTAGGAAAGGTAGCAAAATGCCAAAATTCACATAATAATTCAAGCTATCTCCCTAGCTGGCCTATTCAATCATCTCCTGAATAGAGACATGTGCACTTGAAAACAGTTTGACATCTCAATTCAGAAAAATACGCAAAAGTTCAGATGGAGCTCTTAAAAGTACCCAGACTTCTTGGGTCTGCCAAACTGGACTGCAGATATAATGCACACTGTCTTTATGTGACTTTCATTATTTTCTGTGTCCAGTAAGGCCGGAAAGCAAATACCTTGTGAAATGTTTTCTTATGGCACTTTGGCTCCACTACCAGATAGAAATAGGAAATGAAAAACAATATGAAATACAAAAAAAAAAAACCAAACCAGTGTCCACTCATTTTCAGATTTATAAAATAATTTGGTTCAGGCAAAGCATGATCTCTGGGCAGAAGGGTCAAGCTGGTTCTTATTGGATCTCTCCATAATGAAGGAGGTCAGGAAGACAGTCTGATAAATAAACCAGAAAAGGGCACAGCAGAGCAAAATACAGAGGAGTGTGAAGTCTAATGTTATGCCCTTGGGGAGACCAAGAAGAAAAAACAGTCCTCTCCCTTTTCATAAATCTCTGGTCCTTTTAGTGCTTTCCTGTAACACCATATCTGCTGCCCAGGTACAGTGGCTGAAACACCACCAAAACCACCATGAAAACAGGATGTGAACAAATTTCAGATGCCAAAAAAAAATGAAAACCATATCCTTGATTTAGCTGTGCAGTGCTAATGAAATCCGTGTGAGCAAAAACCATTGAGAATAAACCATTGGGTTTATTCTGAAGGATTTCTAGGACTGAGTTTTCTAAGCATTTCACCTACCAGGATGACAATGGGGTGTCTAATTCATCTCTCTTCACTTTATCATTTTTGGTAAGTTACTTTTCTCAGGCAAAATCCATTCTAACTCAGTGAGAGTTCAAAAGCAGCAGTGGGGGGACTGGAAGCAACAGCACAGGGCAGCAGCCCCAAAACGGCCTGAGCATCCACGTAACCAAAACTAAAGCCTCCATCAGCTAGCTCCTCTCTGCTAGTTTTTGCTCCCCAACATATTCCAGGGATTTGGCTTTGCCTGCACACCTGCTGAAGCCATTCATCTTTGCCTGGGACAAGTTCTCCCAGGCTAACTAGACAGCTGTTCCCAGCTGATTCCCCAAACCCAACTGGAATAGGTCATTTAGGGAACAGGTATCAAAGATCCAGATAAGTCCTGTCTGTTAAGAGTAGCCCAGAGAAGCATGAAGAGGTACCATCACATTAAAAGTGACTAGCACTAGTGATCTCCTATAAAGCGTTCTGGCCTACCCTTTCAAACTTTGGGGCCAAAAGTTAAGCCCATAACTCTCTACTTCATTACCTAAGTGGCCTTGTTTTCAAAGGGGCTCAGCATCCACCAGCTCCCACTGACGTAATCCCCCAAGAGGGTAATTTTGACTGTGCTCATTAGTCCTCAGGTAAGTGAATGTAACTGAATTTATTTATGCTGCTGCTGCTATACTTTATTACATTTTTATTGTATTTCCTTGGCAGACGGCTTTCCGTCTCTAAGTTTGGAGGTGGCTATTTTGAGTACTTATTAACATTGCTGGCTAGCTACTATTGGTTATGGCAGCTAAATAATTGGCGAATTGTTGGTTGCTGCCTACATTTTTATTATTAACTCAGTGCCCACCCCCCTTCCCTATTTTTTTTTTTTAATTTGGCTGTTTCCTCTCCCAGCCATCCTGATACTTCTCCACAGCAGATTTCTGTTTGTGTGTCTGTCACTCAGCAGCAATAAAGATCATGCCCCTTCTCCTCAATGGAGACAGTCACTCTGCTCCTGTGCTCCACACAGGAACATCTGGGTTGCTCGCCTCTGCAAGAAATGTTACATAATCGGGCAGGCTGATTTTGGGAGCTGGATTGTTTGTGCATCCACCTGGCCCTGGATGAACTTGCTCAGTGGATTCAGAGTCACCTTTAATCTTTAGCCTGTGGGGCATCTCACAAGGGGCTTCTCCCATGCATAGGTCTTCTTTTTCTCTCCTCCTCTTCCTCTCCAAAAGGTTCCCCTCCTCTAACCCTCCCAGTCACAGAAGCATGAAGCCAGGGATGGGAAGATTTAAGGCAGCCTCTCACCACAAGCTAGCAAACTTCCCTGCCACATCCCCACTGCCTCTGCTCTGCTACCAGCACTCTGCAGGCCTGGCCAAAGCTGAAGCAGAGGCCCCGGTGAGTAAGTGCTGCTGCTCCCATAGCTGCTGGGAGAGAGACCCATCCTCTTGCAGCTGTGGGGACCACTAATTTTTGGTGTTTTAAAAAAGCTTCCATTCCACGATGCTGAGCTCTGGCCCCATGATGGTGAGCTCCACCACCATGACAGGGAGCTCTGGCCTTGCTAGTTATTCAGATAGCAAAGGACTTGCTTGTGTTCCTAGAGTCCCCCAAATCCAAACTCTCTCCTGCCTACCCAGCTAAATCTTCCACAAGGCTGAGCAATTGCCAGTAGTGTTATCAGACATTTTGTCAAAGAAATGAGGGAATGCAGTAAGTGGTTTCACCCCTACTGCAGAAGAGAGCAACCAGGCAAAGGCTTAAAGGAGAAAGAAGCTGAGGCAGGCAGACAAACTAGGCTTCCTCTCCAGAAGCAGTTCAAGGGGGATTTGGAAGAAGACAACAGGTTAAGGTAACTTAATGTGACTCAGTGTCAATATAAATTCCATCAGCTTGTTATTGTTTCCAAAGGCATTGTTAGGCTGAATGAAGAGCAGCTTGAAGCATATTCCAGGCAGAAGTGCAAACACAAGTAACAATAGCAACCTGCTGCACATTTTCAAGAAATGCACATTTTAAGCATGCAGGAAGGTACATTCATATGTGCATTTTGATGGCTTAAAAAAATGTTTCCATAAGTGTCTGTTGAAATGACAAATATCAAAGGAAAGACGCTGTTTCAGAGTGGAGCAGCAAGTGGCAAATTCAAGCAGTTTTCAAAACAAAGCAGGGAGAGGTAGTTTGGACTGGTAAGTGCAAACTGAATATAATTTTTCTCTAAAACAGAAATGCTCCTTTCTGTCTGCACATGAAATTTCATATGGAGGGGTGGGGGGGAGTTTTCACAAATGGCAACAGAGATCTATTAAATGCTTCTTCTATCAATTAGAATAAGCCCCAGAAGTAAAGTGTTCTACATTAACAGATCTGAAGACACACAGACTAAAAACATCCAGTTGTATTCAACCAATCGCTGGCATTTTAGCCCTGCTTGGCTTGTTTATAGCTCAGAACTTAAGTCTGTGCCCATGTGTCCAATTAGTAGGGTAAAAAAAAAAAAAGGAAAAAAAAGCCTTCTCTTTTTTTTAACGCTTGCTACACCTAAGATAAAATCATAAAGGACTGAGGGCAGACTGAGATTGTATGCAGCAGGGTAACAAGGGGTGGTCAAGTGGGGCACCAGCATTGAAGCCCCTCATGGAGTCTTTGCCATGGCAGTAGAAGACCTGCTGCATGGCAGGCAAAGCTGGACAGTAGCAGCCCTGTGCCCTGGAAGAGCCAAGTGAGGGCTCCAGGTGCCAATGGACAGCAATGCAGAAGCAACACTAATGTCTTTGAGTCCCTGAGACAGGTAAGGCTGACCAGTCTTCCCCTCTGCTCCTGCTTTCCATCAGCCATCCATCCCCGTTATCCTGGGCACAGCAGGATTTTGCCCAAAGCAGAGAACTTTTTAGTTACACCTGTGATTGTAGGTAGGCAGGTCTGGAAACTTCTCTTATCTATGAAACATGATATGCACCATGGGTTCGCCAAGAATAAGTTACCTTAAATAATAATAAATGATTAGTAACATGTAAGCTAATGCAATATAGAAGCAAAATGCTCATCATAAACTTCAGGCTGTGTTCCACCATCCCTCCTCACATGTAACAGTTCCTGTTCAAACACAGAGACTCCTACTGAACACCATGGGCCCTTCTACACATGCACTTTAATGTGTACTAGCCTATTTTAATGCACATTTAAAATGTCACTTAAAAACCATGCTTTTTACTTAATGCTCATTTAAAGAGACTAATGGGCATTAAGTGTCACTTTAAAAAGCATGCGTTTTAGTTAATGTATATTAAGACAAGCTAACGCACATTTTTCTAGTACCTCATAATGGGGGAACTAGATTTAATGTGGATTAACTAAAGTATGTTCATGCACATGTAGATGCGCCCCATGGTTTTACTTGCCTAGGTAAGTGCTCCTGAACACTGGCAAGAACAACAGGATCAGATAAGATTTGCTGCCTTCTCTGCTGGCTTTTTTTTTTCCAATCCTTAATTAGTTCCCTTTTGTGTTTTTACATATTGGGTTACTGCACTTGGCTGTGATGGTTTTGGCTGCCCTTTTCATTTGGAACACAAAGAATAATAGAATAAAACAAAGAAAATGTTTTCAAAGCAATTTCTGAACGAGATGCATCCTTCAAGTCCTTACCTTAAAGGAAACAGGTGAAAGCACCGCAGACGGACTGCTTTTCAAGAAATCATAATTACTCTTGCAATGCAAGTCAAACTGACAAAGTTTAAATAAGTCTGTGAACGTTGGCATGCTTAAGTAGAGGACCACAGGAGCTATTCAGGGTGGGGTGCTACTATTTTACCCTGCCATACACCAGAGTACAGAGATTGCAAGCAGCACATACGAAGACTAGAGCTGGGCAGCAACCAGCGTCCCTGTGCTGAAAATCAGCTTCCCATTCTCCATCAGGACAAAATGAAGAATTGCCAGATTTTTTTTAGGAAAAAAAAAGAGAAAGACACTCTGTCCTAAACTGCCTGGTGTTCAGGGCACTCCTGTACCAGGGATCCAGAGGCTTCTTTTAATTTAAGGGGAGCTAGCTGCACTGCAGTAAGCAGCCAAGGGGCATGAAGCACAGACGTAAGGGCTGGAAGCTCCTGGGACTTACGGCTTGTGAGGATAGTTTCATAGTAGGTAGGGTTGGAACGGACCTGAGCAGATCATCAAGTCCAACCCCTGCTATGGGCAGGAAAGAGTACTATGGGTACAGTTCCCCAGCCTGTAGGTATGGTGCTGGTTCTTTCTCCCTAGGTGCATCACCTTGTACTTGTCAGTGTTGAAACCCATCCTATTCTCATCTGCCCACTTCTGTAACCTGTCCAGATCTGATTGCAGCTTGTCCCTCCCCTCTAGCATGCCCACATCCCCCCACAACTTAGGTGTCATCTGCGAATTTGAACTTTTTACCCCCTCGTCAAAGTCACTGATGAAGATGTTGAACAGTGCGGGGCCAAGGACCGAGCCCTGGGGGACCCCACTGCCCACGTCCCTCCAGGTTGAAAATGACCCATCCACCGCCACTCTCTGGGTGCGGCTCTCCAGCCAATTGGTGACCCATCTGACCGTGTAAGGATCAACACCACAGTTGCCTAATTTTTTAATGAGAATAGGGTGAGAGACAGTGTCAAAGGCTTTTCTAAAGTCCAGAAAGACTACGTCCACTGCGACACCTGCATTCAAGGATTTAGTGATCTGATCATAGAAGGCCACTAGGTTGGTCTGACAGGACCTGCCTCTGATGAACCCATGTTGGTTGCCCCTAAGCATACACTCCCCTGCTTGTGCCTCGCAGATGTGCTCCTGGGTAATTTTCTCGAAGAGCTTCTTCAGGACCGAGGTAAGACTAACAGGCCTACAGTTTCCTGGTCCCTCCCTCCTCCCTTTTTTGAAAGTGGGGACCACATTGGCCCTCTTCTAGTCCTCTAGCACCTCGACAGAGCACCACAAGTGCTCATAAAGCCGTGCTGGGGTCCCGCAATGACCTCAGCCAATTCTCTCAGCACTCTGGGGTGGAGATTGCCAGGACCTGCTGATTTGGATGCATCGAGTCCCACCAGGAGGTCCCTGACTTAGGTCCACTCTGACCCTGGGCCTGGCTGCGCCTCCCCTGGGATGCAAAAACCCAGAGTGAGGTGAATTTTATTTATGCAGCAGTGTGCTGGTATTTATGTTGAGATTAAGCTAGTTACTGAGGGACCCGATTGAGGCTGTAGGAGAAGATGGAGCCCTGGTGGGGCATGCTGAGACAAGCAACCATCTGAGGCAGGGACCCAGAGGGCTGGGGCACAGCAACTGCAGCCTTGCTGGGACCAGGAGCTGAGAGGGCTAGAGTAGCAAGACAAGGCTGGGAGAGTTAAGACCACGGTAGTGGGGCTGAAGCCAGATTAGGCTAAGAAGGCTAAAGTCTGGTGAAAGGGGCTGAAGCTCAAGAGGGGTGGAAGCTAAATTAGGGCCAGGGTCCCAGGGGGAAGTGAGAGCATGGCCAGAGCCAGGGGCCCTGGACTGCTGGATGAATGGGGCCAAAAGGCAAAGCAAATGAGCTCAAAGTAATGCCTGCAAGGCCTGGGTGTGGCTATAGGGGAGGACGGAGACCACGAATACAGTCCATAACGTAACAGGTGCCCTGAGGCACAGATAGGGCCAGAACTTAGTGCCCAAGGAGCAAGACTGGGACACAAGAGAAGTGGGGCTTACCCTGGGGCAGCCTCCATAAACACTACAGAAGTTCCATCAAAGTGTGGCAGACCAAGTAAAATGGGAAGGTACCCCACGAAGCTGGCACGGGGCAGGAATCACTTGGATGCCAGGAGCTGTCACAGCCACCCTGGCCCCCCAGCGTGGGGGCCTGGCACTGCTACAGGTTTTAGATCCTACATGTATAAACATTTAATTATTTATACAAAGTAGAACTGCTCCTACAACAGAGGGAGACTGACCCCCTGAAAACCCAAGTGGTCCCAACACTCTTTGACCATATATGTCATGTGCCATGACATGTAGGGTCCCTCTCTCAAAGTTGCACCCTGGGCCTGAGAAACCTTACCTGGAAAGAAGTCTTGTTGAAAGTGGCAGTCCAACAAAAATATTTGGTTTCAGCAAATCAGCGTTTTTCTGTGGGAAAGAAAACTGCTTTGTCAGCCACATCTAATCAAGACCTCTTGAAAACAGCCTTATAGACAGTCTCTCTCCTGCAGGTCCAGAGCTAGCATGGAAGACTCTCAACTTCCTCTCCATAGAAGGGCACACTAGACCTCAAGAAGGGTAGTAGGGGCAGGTGGACATGCTGGTGACATGGTAAGGGTATTCTTAAGTACTGGGAGGGTGTCCCCAGATATCCCAACACCCATAGGTGCCAAAGTAGTCAAGATTCAAGTTTAGAGAAGCCCTAAGGATCTATCTGCACTCTGGCAGTCCCAAGGTTCGACAAGGATGAATTTGGGTCCCTCTCTGAGAAGGAAAAGTCTCATGAGAAAAAAAAAAAGAGGGAAAGAAAGAGTTTTTTGAAGACACCAGGCAGGGAAGAAACCCACCAATAGCCACTGCAGCTCCTGAGGCAGGACAAGAGGATGGGTAGTGTCTTATGCGCTAGGCCCCTACAAGAACACCAAAACAATGCCAGCAGGCTGGGTACAACTGCTCTGGGAAGAAGTGGGGGATAGCCAGTGATGGAGGCCTCACAAAGGTCTGGCACAGATTTGGACACACATATAACTTCCTGGTGTTTCTCTGAGTCCCAGGTTTTTGCATTACAGCTCAAAAATGACCACCTATTTATTAGGGGACACCCAAACCCCTACAACGGCTAGGATCCAGACTTCAGGTCACAGCATCTTCTTTGGTTTCACACTACAATTCCCTGCTATGCTAAACCCAGTAGTTTTTCAGAGCCATGTTCCACTGCCTTGAGTTGCACTGTGGTATGCAGAACGACCCCCTGTTAGGTCAGGCCAACTGTGTAAAAAAAGCAATGTTCCTATCCTCTGGTGCTCACAAAGAGCTCTGAACCTAACAAAGTAATCTAATTATATACCAACTTCTCTCACAGTTGTGTTTTGGTACCAAATCTGATGATAGGTACATTCTCCTACATTGAATTAAAACTTAGGTTATTAGTACTAAAACTTACAAGATGCATCTGAACACCTCAAGCTGCCAAACACTAAGGGAGCATGCTGGATTGTGCTGTAAGGGATCGTGCCCTGGTGTGGCGTGGCCAGTGTGGCTGCATTTGACACATCCTGCTGCAATTCGTTCTATCAAGCTGCAACATGACACATGATCAGGTATCGAGTCACATCAACATCCCATTCTGACACATCGTTCTACAACTGCATCAGGAATGGAAGTAACTTGCTGCAACCTGCCACCAGTGCGTGAACAGAGACATGATCTGCTCTGGCGTCTTGCAAGGTTGGACCCAGGCACATTAACTGACACCATTTCTGGGCTATATCCTGTTCTGCTACGTTGCCATTCCTCACACGTTGTCATACTGCAAGTGCCACACCGCAATACACATTAACCAACAATAAAACTCAGTTCAGGTGACATTTATTGACTGATTATTCTTAATGTGTCTGTCACATTGTGCCTGGCTGCAGAGATGCAATAACTAAAAAATGATAGCAAATGATGTGACTAATAGCAATGCAGAGTACCAGTCTCACCCCATAATCAATTATAAATTAAAATAACCAACTCAACACTCTTCACAAAATAGGCCCCAAAGGCTGAAAGATTTCAGTTGGAAACTCAGTTCTTGGTTCCCTTTTTGAAAGTATACTGTCTAATGAGGCAATGGCGCTACGAGCAGAGCCTTCTTCTGCTGGGCTCTGGAAACACAACTAGTAAGAGACTTCGTGGTGTCCCAGAATCAAAGAGCTCACAGTAGAAATAGAAAAAACATGGGGAGGAAAACAGAGACTCTGAGAAGGAAAATGGTTTTTCCAGGGTCCCAGATGAGAACAGAAGGTCAATCTCATGACTCCTAGCTCAAAATGCTGTCCCACTGGACCACAGCCTCATTCCCATATGGCCCTGTCCTTCTTTCTAATGACTGATAAATATTATGCTTCTACACAATGTGAACAAAAATCCTGTCCAGAATGTTAAGATTTAGTCATATGAGTTTTATTGCATTTCATTAATTATCTTTTGTCTGTTTGTTACCTATTTGGACAGACTCCCATGGGAACTGTAGTTGCTCAGTGCTTTGGAAAACCAGGACCCTTATTTAGTTGCCTATATATGAATTTAGATGACTTATATTAGGTACCGCCATCTGAACATTTTGCCTGTTTTTGTTTTGTGACGGACAAGACCTAAATTATACCTTGGAAGCAAAGCCATTCTCCTAGCTAAAGTCTGATGGATTTTCCCATGGCTTCTGAGTCCTTCCTGAAACTACTATTTAACTGCACAAGAGATGCTTTGATTTAATCACTCTGTTCATGTTCTCTACTCATCCTCTGAGAAACAAAACACAGTGCGTGAAAAATGACCACTTTTAAGACATGTGAGCGAAATCCCACAGTATTGCTCGATTTTTCATCATCAGGGTGCAGTACAAACAGGGTAATGGATGCAGCTTTTTTCCGTCAGTAGAAATTACACCCGTGAAAAGTACAAGTAAAAACTTCAGCAATTGGCCCTAATTTAATATTTTCTTTCCTTCTCCAGCTGATTGTGTCTGTACCTTGTCTTGACAGGTCCCTTTCTGCTTTCTTTCTGTGACTGCACAATGCCCATTGTTCGAGGGATCCAACGGTTGTACATTATGTTACAAAATCAGAGTCTGCTGCAGGGGTTATAAGGGGGAAAGTCATTCCTCCTCCTCATCTGCCTCATGCCAATCTACCCCATGTCTCAAAGCCACCTTAAATATATTCCTCCCCCCACAGATGGCTGTTACTATGATTACTACTAGCCCTATATTTCTTACCTTCCTCTCCCACTCCATTGAAGTGCTTTTGTCCTGTAGCAGACAAAAGGTATTTTTTTGCAAACAGTGTTTGTTATTGTATTTAATCATGTTTGTGCACCGTTCTGGTCTCCTTCAGAAATAGTAAGCACCAGATAATAATGTTCCTCATTCAGAAGGGGCAGGAAGGGATTAAATTGCACATTTGGTTACCTTCAGTATAGGCAGGCCAAGGTGCGCCAGATGCCACCCCCAACACTGGAGCCATGGGAACCCCTGTTGAAAGGCTGAGTATTAACTGGCTGGCTCCCTGGGGACAATGAAAGAGAAGGACTGTGACGCATGGATCCTTCAGGGCCAAATCCTGAAGTCCTCATTCAAGTAAAACTCCCATGGAAAGCAATGAGAACAAAGTCAAAATAAGGGATCTGGACTTCCTCTCTATACTTTAAGGGTCCCTCGTAAAAGTTGCCAAACCTTGCCATTTTATAATGAATCTTGGTGCTTTCTTAAAGTCCCCGTCCCTGGGGTGACGTGCAGGGGTGACTGGTGCATCCTGAGTCTAGGGGGGCACAATTTGTGAGTGGGCCCAAAGCCCCATATCCACTCCTATACTTCTGTGCCATGGCTTAGTGCCCCCCACCCCCCAAACATGCCACCAGCCCACACAGCAAAAAAAAAATACCCATCCTGAGTGGCACTGAGTCAGGGGCCAATCTCAGGGGGGCACATGGCCCCCCATGACCCTCCTACCAGTCACCTGTGGTGAAGTGATTACGTAAACCTCTCAGTCTCAGGCTCTTTTCGAGCTTCAAACCGCCTTGGTGGGAGGGAAAAAGTTGGGAATGTGACCTGAACCCTAGAGACTCAGAACCCAAGAAAGCAAGGGAAAAAGGAACATTCAAGTTAACGAATGTTTACATATTTAAACAAACTCAAGACTTTTAAGCCACTCTTGAAATTGTCTGAGACTTTACTCTTGGTTGTTGAACTACGGAGGCTGAACACGCTGCCCTTACCACCACAGCAGCCAACTCTTTCAATGAAGACGTCAGGGTTAGACTGTACAACCACTTGGCAGGCCATAGCCACAAGCCTGGAGGGGCACAAACCTACTCGGGATCTCCCAGGGCTTGTGGGATGGCAGGGCAAGCTCAGGACCAGCCATGAAGGTAGAGGAAATCATTCACCCCTATAAGCTATGGCCCTATGTCCTTCCCAATTCCCTTTGGACAACCTGCCATATGGGGAAGGATGGTATGAGAAATCCAAGCATAGCTGTTGTGACCAGCTCTTCCTTGGCCTGCACAAAGACCACAGAAGTGTAGCTTTTTATGCATCACCACTCCAACCAACTCCACAAGACCTGACTCTAATCTGAGTTGATGCCATAACAGTGATTTCAAGTCCAGAAGGGAAATTATGAACACCTAGTCTGACTCAAAATATATAGGAACCCTAAGGCACTCCACTGCCGTTCCACCCAACATCTCCAGGGAAGGTTTGCATAGTTTGAAGATCAAAAATCTTTAGCACCTTTATTTTTCTCCTCATTTACCCACGATGGCTATTCCTGAGCTATGGAGGATGGCAAGATGTTGATGGGAGAATATATGGGATTTTACATGAATCCCCATAGAAAAGAGAACCCCAGTTTGAACTCTCTCACCTCCAGCCTCCTGCACCCCTCCTCCTGGAAGAACAGGCAATCCCAATGACTTCATCACTGAAGGACCTGGCCTCTTCACTAGCCAAAGGGTTGTACTGCTGATCTTTATTCCCTGATGTACAATGTCTCAAGGACAAGGTGACTATTGATACAATTTAAACAAATGGGAGGAGGAGCTTTAAAACCCCCCCTTAGCCAGTCAGACAGCAGGGAACCGATAATCTGTCCATGGCAGATGGGTCACATCAAGAAAGAATAAAAGAAAGAAAGAGACTTTACTTGCATTCATTTTATAGTATACCATCACGCACAAAGCCAGCGGTGATGTTCTCATTAGGATGGGGAAATGCATCTGTCAAATATAAAACCTGATTGTTTTCAGTTTGCTGGTAAAATTACATATATATCACACTCCAAAAAGCTTTAGAATCCCAAAATGAACCTTTATGAATGCTTAAAATGAGTACAGCAGATACAGCCATGACCTTCAGCTTGGACACATTTGAATGAAGGAGAGAATCCAGGAACCTGCTTTAGAAAGTTTAAAGGTTCAATTGTTTCTGTTAGATTTGGTATAATCACAGCAATACAAATGCAATGTGAGGTCTTGTTCCAAGTATGGTCTGTAACCACAGCAAGGAGGAAAAAAAACCCCTCAGCCTCAGCTCATCATTTATCTGTCAACTGTAGCAGAGAGCACCAGTGAAGCCCTAACACATATCCCATTAATGCTATAGCTTACATACCTCTAGAAAAAGAAGTCAGTGCATTTGGACTAGGTTATAGAAAACGTCTGGAGGGAGTTATATTTGGACTCTAGCAGCTGATCCTAATGGAAATGCCCTGACTCTAGATGTGCTTGAGAGTGTTTGGCGTAAGACTTGAAAGAGTGGGACCAATGTGGCTTTAAACCAATTGTGTAGTCCCATTCTTTGGAAAGCTTCTCTGCTTTCTACTGTTTGTAATCAATCCACCACAAACTCCTCAGTCATGGCCCCTTTTTTCCATCGCATCTCTTTGGCTGAATGGAAAACCGGAATGAGGTAAAGTACCCGGTATGGGACATCTACGGCACCCCAGCATCTTTCTTCACGGGCTTCCTTCCAGTTAAACCAGAGTTCGGGAAGTTCTGGCCCACAGAGAGGTGTCAGACAGCCGGATGGCAATGAAAAATCATGCTCAGCATCTACATAATGTCATATAGGTATGTATATTAAAAGAAGGGCCCCTCCCTCAAATGACTGGAATTGTCATATATTGTTAGTAACTATTTAATAATATGCTGTTGATTTGGCACTTGGCTTTTTGCAAGGAATATATTTTAGTCCTCTGCATTATGACTGATACATAATGCAAGCATATTGGAGATGCAGTGCATTCACAAGAGTGTTAGAAACACATGCTATTGAAATATTAAATAAAACTACAAAACAATCCTTTGATCATTCAGCATGAGTCATTAGGATGTCCTGGTTTTCACTGAAGTGAATGCCTGTTTGATCATGGGTTTTGGGGTGGGTTTTTTTTTTTTTGGGGGGGGGGGGGGGAAGGCCATTGACAAAATGTCCATAGCCTTTTAAGTCCATCAGAAAAGCAATTCTAGCTAGTTAAGAGAGAGAAAAGGACTGAAAATACTTAAGGACAATCAGCAATCGGGCACAGGACTGGGATTTTAACTGCCATGGTCACCTACAGGAAATAAACTGAGAGGTATATTATAACCATATTTGCTTGCATACCACATGCCCCCAAATTAGCCGAAGTACTGTTTTTGAAAGGCAGAATGCAGAAAAAAAGATTTTTCCAGAGTCCTGGCTGACTGTGTGATATCGAATAGGTCCTTCTGGAAACAGAGAGCGTAACTAGGACTTTATATAAGTTCCTGCAAATAATAAAAGTGTTGCTTCCACACCATTAGCCTTATGCTCAACTGTTCCTACAGGCACAAACCACAGTGCTCAGTCACTAGCTACAGCTCTGAGAGGGTTAACACAGGATCCTGCCTCTTCTGCTTACTGGGGCCAGAGGCAAGCAGCAGCCATTCTAATACTCTCTCTATTTCTCTTCCAACAAAGAAAAATCACCTCCCTTGCTTAAGACATGCACCCCAATTTTAGGGGGCTGACTTGGGGGGGAAAGGTGCAAGTCACATGTGAGTAAATACTGTATTGTCCTTATTATTTCTACTGTGCCACATGAGCGTGTTGTGTTACAGTTACCGGGTCCAGTAGGCCTGTGGTGTGACCTCCTCTTTGCTATCAGCAACCTACAAAGGCTGACTGCGTCTTGCTTAAGCTCTTCTTATAATCACATTATACTGAACTACTAACTCATGCCAGTCCAAGTCACTAGGCGATCTTCCCCCTGATCTGACCCCTGATACCTCAGGCATTAGGAAAGGCATCAGAATTCCCCAAGCACTTAAACTCCAGCAGAAAATTTCCAATATTGACCATTAACTCGATAGAACAAAGTCAACAGTTTTTAAACAGTTTTATTCCTCCATTTTTAAATAAGCTCATGAAAAGTCCCCTGAAAAAAATCAATGTGGGCTTTTTTTAAGGTCTGAATCAATATAACACTCAAAAATTCTTATTAAGAAAGGGAAAAAAAAGTTTAAAAATACAAACAAACCACGGTATTCCAGCAGGATAAGAACACACAAGGAAAAGCCAGTCGCTTTCCATGGCTTCCAGGCCATCTCCTGACGGACCCATGATGATAACATGGTATATCAAAGCTTTGCTAAAACTCGTCCTAGAAGGATACTCAGCACTGTTAGGTTTGGATCTCACCTGTATAGATCCACGTGCCCTAGAGCTTCCCATGCCTGGAGTAGGCTTTCATTAGCCTCTCTGGTGTGCTTCCTGGGCATCCAAGGGGAGCTTCTGGGCACTTGGGCACGAGAACCTGCACTGATGACCAAGACAAACCAGAAGTTTAAGCACCCTGGCTTCACAGCTCATTTCTTCAGGGACACATGAGGACAACAATGGTCCCAAAACCCAGTCACTCTTTAATTTAGCTAGCAGAAGAAGTACACTGATCTAGACAAAATAAGAAACGTCCGCACACATCTTCCAGCTCACCATTAGTTGCACAGGTTGACCCCTCTGAAGTGCCAGTATCCCCCTCCTGCACATGGATTCCCCTTCTCATTATGAAGGAAGACTCTCTCTCCTGTGCAGACTCCGTATTTGCCCTTCAGTTGGTCCCAAGTAAGCAGGACTTGCTATTCCCCTGTCCAAACTTCTTGTCTTTGTGAGTCCTTCCAACTCCCCCCACCCTGTGTCTCTCAAGCTGCCTGTTTTTTTTTTAAGAGTCAGGTTAGACACTTGTTCTCTTTGGCTCAAATCCTATTTCATCTTTAGGTGCCTGAATACTACTCAGCTCTGTACATGTAAAGGTGTAGTGACATTTATTACCTGTTATGATCCCATTTCCAGCAGTGTGACCAGACTTGCTCCTCTGAGCATAGAAACATAGACAATGAGGGTTGGAAGGGACCTCAGGAGGTCATGTCTAGTCCAACCCCCTGCTCAAAGTAGGACCATCCCCAGCTAGACCACCCCAGCCAAGGCTTTGTCTAGCCAGGTCTAAAAACCTATAGAATCATAGAAAATTAGCATGTTCAAAAGGGATCTGTTACCACCACTTCTGTACAGCTCTGTCTTGCCTAGGAAATCCAAAATTCTGAGCAAGTCCATGAAACAAGTCAGACAAAAACCAGGCACAGCAACTACTGGATGGAGAGGGACTCTGCCCTGCCTTTCAACCCAGCAGTTTTGTGGTAAGGGTGCTTTCCAGGAATCAGGAGGCCAGTTTTAGGCCTTTCTTAGACAGAGGTTTAAACCTTTAATTTCCCAATTCCCAGGAAAATACCCTGATAATCAGCCAGAGCCAAGAGCGTGCTCCACCCCTCCTGCTGAAGCTGACCCACTGGGCAACCAAGAGGGGGAAAAAAAACATGTAATCCCAGTAGACCTTGGAAGGGGGAGCAGATAAATAGGACACTCACCTAGACTGCTACCAGAGACCCCTTTCTACTCGTCCCTCGAGACATTTTCCTCCTCTATCTGCTGCTGCATTCACATATAAAAATGTCTACACCAAGCAACCCAATGCAGCTCAGATTTGTTATGCCTAGTACCCCATGTCTAGAGGTACAGAGAAAAAAAGCATAGAGAGGGGATACTGGAAACAAAGCTCCCCTCTTTCTCCTGTGGCAGAGCACCAGCTTTCCTGCAGCTCTAAATCTTTCAAGGTGTACTCCAGACGTCTGAACAGGAAGGAAAAGGCCTGAATCCACTGGAGTAACATTTAGGCTAATAATGTCTAATTAAGACCTCCATTAAAACCCATCATACTCATTAGAAAAAAAATATAACACGGTTTTCCTGGACATTTTCCTTGTGAAATTATTATGAGTGTTAATGGAGGTCTTCATTAAGGTATAATTTAAGAAACATTACTTTTTTTTTTTTTTTTTTTTTAAGGTATAGCGATTCAAAGCCATCTACTTCTTAAATCTCACTGAAGCAAGGTGATCACTAAAACTGGGCTGCCTGTTCCACCCAGTGGTAGAAATGGGCAAAGATTACAAACAAATGTTACAGCCTCAAAGAAGGCTGCAAATAGGGTTTAAAAGTAGCTGGAGGTCAGGTCTTTGAATTATAGTGCTCCGGGACTCAAATATGTGAGGTGCACTTGGACAGTTTGCAGGTTTAAATATAGAACCACAAATATAAGAAGTCAGTGACAAACAGGAATTAAGCTTTTAGTTTTGTATTAATCATGCAACTCAGGCAGGAAAAGCACTTAGCAGTGACACATGATAGAAAAGATGACAGGAAGAATTTATTGTTTTGAAATGAGAGAAAACAGCAGAAAAAGTCAATTTTTTTAAGCCATGGAGAGAATAGCCAAATTGGGTTCATTTTTGGTTCACGTCTTCAAGTTTGTCTTCCAACAACGGCTGTGTCAGCTCAACTGAGATTAGCCTTTAAAATGTATCTACTTAAACCAGTGCAAACTCCTGGTAGGATAGTTTTTGTTTTGATCAAATAACTTCAGTAGGTAACTGAAGCTATAAACCAAGTTTATATTGAATTAAGAGTGTCCAGTTTGTAGCAGTAAACTACATAGGTTAAAAATTATGTACCTTTAGGCCTAGTCTACATGGAAAGGTTGCACTTGGGTAATATAAACTCTCTCTTAAATTAGTTTAGTTATATAAATACACAACCTTGTGTGCGGATACTTTTATTCCAGTTTAAGAGTGGCTTTTGCTGTTCAGTTTACAATCAATTTTAAGCCACTAGGAATTTAAAAACTTCTTTTGGGCTGAATTAAATGCGTCCCCAGAGGGGCCTGCACCAGCTCAATTAAATTGGTTTATATTCACACCTTGTGTTCAATTGGTTGCAGCTTTCTCATGTGGACAAGACCTTTAGAGCTAAGTATAGACAGTCAAAAAGCCTGAGGCTGAATTGATTCAATCTTCACAGGTTAGTATAAACTGCATAGATTGAGCCAATAAGCAAGTGAACAGACATTCACTTTTGATTCTGAAAATGCAGTCACATGCCTGCAGTGGCTCAAGCCAGAAGCCAGAGGGTGCTAGAGCATGCCTCCCTGCTCAGCTGGAGCAGGCAGCTTGGGTCAAGGCTAGCCCAACCAGATTATATCAGTAAACTGCATGTTTTAGGTTTTTCTTATGGGACTCTGCCAGGCTAACCTGCCCATAGCCTGCACCAAAGAGTGACTGCAATTTAATTGTCCATAGAACAACTACTGTTCAGCCTTCAACTGGATTACAAACATTTTGTAATAGGAAGGGGTTTAAGCCCCTCTGACAAAAGGGAAGTGTACAGAATTTCTGGGTACAATGGACGTAAATCCCCTCACCCAAGCCTGCCTGGAGAAGAGATCCCTAAACATTTGGTATTTTATGAAAATAGGAAATGACATAACAGTAAGGGAATGCCTATCCCAGACTGTAGCGCCCTGGCTTTCAATGCTACTGGGGTGTGTGATGCTGGAAAGCAACAGACCCCTGAAAACCCAGGAGCACAGTAGCACCTATAGAGAACTAACCGCTCCCTAGCAAGCAAGCAGCCCTGAAGAATAATGATACCTTGGTGCTTTTTCCACCACAGCAATTGCTTTCTCTGTCACTCCAATAGTCCAGACAGGTCTGCAGTCAGCCATTTAGGGGCAAACTGCCCACAAAATGCTGTTCATAAAGCAGACTGGGAGCAAGAATGGGTTGATTCCTTCTCTCCTCTAGGCCCCTATGTTTCTCAGATCTTTCCACCTTTCTATTATCTCCTTAGCTCTTCGTGGGTCCTCTCAGGGAATTCCACCCCACTCAGACCATGTCCATAAAACTAGCACTTTACCAGGAGAGGAAGAACATGTTACACTGGCAAAGCGCTCCTAGAGTGGGGGCAGCTCCATCAGCAGAATCGTGCTTTGTCCCAGTAGCCTACCCAGAGAAAAGCAAGCTGTACAAGTGCACGTGCTGTTGCCAGCTCTTCCTCTTCTGTCGAACAGCAATGCCGCAGAGACCAGCCTTGTGGACACGGCTTCACCTTCAAGCATGGCCTCCGTAAGTGTTTCCCAGTGCTGTCTTTTTCCCACCAGCTCCCCTCCTTGATTTTCTTTCCTTTCTCTTGCTCTATGTTTCTCTATGGTTAGAAACAGATGTCACCTGAGTGCCACCCTGGACATTTTTATGGCAGCACAAGAGCCAAGTAAACAGATGTCACACCACAAATGCCCAAAATTGTGGCTGTGAAAATAGGCGGTAAAAAAAAAAATGGTGCTGCTTTTTTTTGTGGTGGACATCTGTTTGATTTATGGTAGGAGTGTGGGGGCAGGCTGGAGCTGCCTGGACTCGCCAGCCACCCCCAGGCAGGTGCTACCATGCTGCAGAGATATTCCCAGGGAATACTGGATGAGGCCCCTGAAGTTCAGGGCATGCCTGGCTACTTTCCCCACTTGCAGAGGCACCCCAAGAATCACCCGACAGGACTCATATCAAGCTGCCATGCCCCGACTCATAGCACGACTCTGCAAATGGAGGAACCTCCCCCTACTTGCAGCTGTCCCACAGGATTGGGTCCCCAAAGCCCTGGGAGTGGCAGGGGCCCTACCCTGCAGAACAGCGAGTGATATCTGTGTCTCCCAATGAAGCAGATCAGCTGTGGGATACACCCTGGCACAGCTGATCCCACTCCAAGGACTATGTCACAGTAATTGCAAGACTGGTTGTACCGGACCATGTCTGGCAGTGGGAACTGGAGTGTCCACGTGTTATCTTTCAAAGCAGGTTGAAAGAGCAGGTGCACCACCACTCTCTGATAGTAAGCTGAAAGCAGGGAAGAGGGTGGGATATGCAGAGTGGGGTCTGGGCCAGGGCTGCCCCATTCCTACCTATCCTCTCACTGGCTTCCCTTTAATCCACCACACTCTCCGCTTTTCCAGTCCCAAAGCCTGGGGTAGCTAGAGAGCACAAGCAGCCCCAAGCTGCAGGGATTCCCTTCATCCATTCCCACCGAGCCACTTGGTCCTGAGCACACATCACGACCACAGCCCTCATCCCAGCCCCAACAGTGGTCCAAGCAGCCTAGAGGCTGCAGCTGACTCTGGCCTCTGGCTCCCAGGGTCTTCTTCCCTACCACTTCCCCTCTTCACCATCCACTGAGGCCAAACCACTACCATTTGCAAGACAGTGTTCTCCAGGGCCTATTTTCCCCCAGCGTTTGGGCAGGGATTACTCAAGTTCCCCAACTCCTTTCTGATTTTTAATTATAAGCAAGAGGGTGCTCTGCATAGCAAGTGCTGTTTGGTAGTGCCAATATTATTGTGCCAGAATGGTACAGACTCCCACCGTGATAAAGCAGGACAAACTGTTAATAGGCATCATTACGCAAACATTTGGGGGCAATTGTGGTGCAAGAAGCAGGAAGGACATCTATATGCTTGCATTTCATGTTGCGACAAGGGCAACATCTGTTGGCAGCCCATATGCCCCGTCTCTCCAGGGCAGAGCAGATGCTCTCCTCCAGGATGCTGCAAAAAACATCTGGATATTTTTCTTGCTGGGATCACTTGATCCCAACTGACTTCCTACCTATGGCAGGGCGGGGTGGGGCTGGACTCAATGATCTCACAAGGTCCGTTCCAGCCCCTAATGTCTATGAAATCAAGGAAAGTGTTGGAGCTCTAGACAAGGTTTTCTGTATCCGTCTTCAATAGGCAAACGGCTCCTCTAATTGACAGCAGCTCCACAAGACTACATAGACCCAGGCATGCCTTGAGAACGGGATGACTCATCAATACTGGGCTCTCTTCTGTAGTCTCAGGGGACATTTCAAAAGAGAAGATGAACTAGAGAAGAAAAAAACCAAGAGAAGCAACAGAGACATCCAAATAGTGTTTTGTCTACTCATAGGCTGCATTCATCTTAATTTAAATCCACTTTCTAACCTTCTTAATTAAACTGATGCAAAGGACTATGTGGAAACACTGATCTGAGTTGAAACCAGGGTCCATGGGATTTGGATTCCAAAGGAAAACCGGAGCGCATCTGGTTCGAAATAGAAATCAATGCGTTCACACAGCCTGCCGCATTCATTTCAAAGCCCACCTGAGGAACTCTGTTAGACAAGCTCTCAGCCACTTTCTCCTACGCCTACTGCCGCGGCTCTCACACTTGGGAGTCCCTGGGGGCTCATCCTTTTGCAAATCTCGCAGCCAGACAGGATGACACAACAGCAACGAAACAAAACCAAACCGGGGCATCCGCGAAAATGATACACTTCCCAGTTCCCATAATAGAGACAATTCCAGTATAGAGGCATTGAGGAGAGAGGACAAATAGAAAGGGAGACAGGCAGTGGGAGTCTCACAAACACTTTCTTTTTACCTCTTTATTTTTTACCTCCTTTTTATGGTGGAAAGTTTTGTGGGGGTTTTTTAAAGGAATAAACCCCCTCCTTTCACTCTGGAAGGACCTTTGTCACTTGTTTTGTCAAAATAACCCACTCCCACTTCTTTGGAAGAAAGGCCTCCCCCCAGTCATTCTCCTCTCTGCCTTTAAAAGCTGATTGATTTGCATGGAAGCTAAATTCCTCCCTGCTCCCCTTTTTCTCTTTCTTTCTCTCCCTCTTTCTCTCGCTCTAATTAGCAATTGCTTTTTCTGTATGGATGTTCACAAAAAAGACAGAAAGAGAAAAAGGGAAAGCCGGGATCTGTGTGAAAGACAGAGGCAGATGGCGTCGTCTTAAGCTCCTCTGTGGGCTGGAGCCACCCTGTTGGCAAATAACATACAATGTCTGTCTAAAGATCACAGTGCGGAGGGATGGCAGAGGGACCCTAGTGGGCTCACCCACTATTCAGCGTGCAGAGAGCAGGGAAGATGAAAAGAGCCACGGAAAGGAACTGGTGGGGAGGAGAAGGGTCAACGGGTCAGCCAAGGAACTGGGAGAAGAGAGGAGGTTTCCCAGCTGCGTTGAAATAACTGGCCCACCAGTATGAGAAACAGGGGGCCTGCCTCTGCCCACACACACTTGGTTCGTGGTTCCTTCGCGCTCTCTGCCTGTAGCAATTAGAAGCATGCCCAGCAAGCCCATCGGGCACCGAGGTCTGCCACCGTGGCTGCAGGCTGGACAGAAAATACGTATAAGTACAGTATTTGACAGCTGCATGGGGCCTTGGGCAGCTCATAACGGGACACTGAGATGTTCATCATCTTGGATTCAAATGGAAATAACCAGAGCACAGGCCAGCTGACTGCAAGGGCACAGAGAGCAGCAAAGCATGTGGAGCCAGTACAGGTGGGAGTGCAGCAAGCAGCTTCCAGCCCCTATGCTCTCGTCTCCAGCAGCAGCACATATGAAGCAGAAACACCAGCACGCTCATTATGAACCTGGAAACGCATCTGATCAGTATGTACTTGCTTTCCTCTTATGAAGGCACCGACACATGGCTGTTCTCATCTCATCTCTCCTTCACACCAATAGCTCCATGCCACCCAGTGCCACCATAACACTGTTGCCTCTTCTTTCCTACAACACTGTGTCCTTTGGCCTCATCCTCACCCTAGCCCACAGATTCTGGAAGACAGGCTCCTACACACTCTGGAGACATTACTTAAGTCTACTTCTGTCTCCTTCAGTCAGCAAGATCCAGATCCTCACACTAGGCAAGGGGTGTTCGGAGAAGCATGCAATAATCTGTGCAGAGACATTGTGCTCCTCTGGCCATGCTGGAAAGCACTGTGAGGCAGCCTACCAGCACCCATCACGTCACACCACTTGTTTTCCTTGTACAGAAGTGCTGGCCTCTTGCGGGTTGCTTTGCCCCCACTGCAAGGGAGAAGTGAGGAGAGACATCAGTGAAAAGCAAGGAGACATGAGAAAATTCTCAGAATGAACAATATTTTGATTGGGAAATCTTGACACTTCCCTCCTTTGACATTAGCAAATTAGTCCAACAATAATGACAAAATGTCCATGCCAATTTAAATTAAAAAAAAAAAAACAGCAAATGATCACCTTACGAATCTCACACTGTACAGTCGTGTCCCCATTTCTGGGATCTATAAATAGGGGAAATCAGTAATTATCACCAGGGCCATTCCTTAGAAAGGGAGAGATATGCAATGAATAGGAATGGGGCCCTTCCATTCATTAAAATTCAACCAGCGGAGAGCACCTCCCCCGTTATCCCTTTCATGAATCTGGCCTAGGCAGCGAAATGGAGACAGGCAGGAGAGAAAGACAAATGGCAAAAAGAAAGAAAGGAGAGAGAGACATGGAAAGCAAAGAGAGAGAAAAAAAAAAACCAGCCAAAAAAGGCAGAAGGGGAAGAAAGGACCAGCAAAACACATGCTACAAGCAGGATTTTAAAATGAGGGGGGAGAGGTTATTTCTAAGACAATGTGGCCCCCCGCTACAGTAATTAATATTCATGCAATGCCTCCAAACCCCGTTTTTAAATTGATAGAAGTAGCAAGCACAAGGGGTGCTTTAGGGTTGCCTTCTTGCCTGTTACTAGCTTTGAATAGACCCCATGTGGAGTCCAAAATAAGAAAAGATAAAGAGAACTAGGAAAGTGGAGAAAGGAATGGGATGTCATCGGGGGAATGACAAGGGAAAGCAGTCATGGGCCATGTGGCACGCTTGTGATCCCCAGCACCCGGCTGCCTGCGCAGGAGGCATCCACCAAGAAGAACGGGAGCCCGAGTTAAGCACAATCCTCCGGGGACATCCCACTGACACGGCTCCTGTGGCACTCTTCCAATTTTCAGCTCGGCAAAAGAGGAGGAACATTTCAAATCAAAATTCTGTTCATCAGGCCCTTTCTAGCTGAGTTGCAGGAAAGCCACATGCACACGAGATTCCTGTCCCTAGCAAAATGGAGAGAAAGACTTTTTAATGCAACCCGACTGCTTCACAGAGGTTTCTTATGTCACTGTAGCCAGCGGCGTGATGCTGAGGCATATGCTCCAGAGACACGTGCAGATCCAGCCTTAGCAGACCACAATGATGGAGGAAGAAGGAAGAGTCTTTACAAGATCCACTTCTACATTTATTTATTGAAAGGAAGCTCTTCTCATTCACAGAGGTCCGTGATTGCAAAGTCTGTGACTGTGCCTGTCCACATAGAATGGAAAACAATAATTCTGCCTCCAACTTCAGAAAACAGTGATGGGGACTTGTGAGACAAGAAATGTTTTAATCCCAAGAGGAATCTAACCAGGTAGGGAAAGAGAACTGAAGATGAGAAAGCCAAGAACTGTGAAAACTAGCTTCAGAAAGCGGGCGGATGATCGGGGTCCTTGAAGGGAGATCTGGGAGCTGTCTACAGCAGAATCACTGTATCAGGCTAAAAGTTTTTCTACATGTTCCAGAGAGGCTCAAATGGCTTTAGCAATGTTTGCTGTGCCACACTAGAGACTCAATGCCAGGCTACACCTTTTGGGGCTGACCCAGCACTGAAGTCAATGGGGCCCCTTCAAGCCTGAAGTCTATGGGAATTGGGTTGGTGCTTGCTGTTGACTGTCCACAGAAGGACACTGTGCACAGGCCCCCCACTGGCGTGCCAGTGAATGCAGTGGCCGAATTCAGTGTTGTAGGTGTAGCTCTCGCAGAGCTGTACTGGATATTCAGCTCAGTGCCAGAGCTGTTGAGGGAAATAATTACAGGTAGTCCTGTCACCTTACCAAGAACGGTCTGCCCTGTGATCTGGGGCCTCCAAGGATCCAGGTGGACACTCTGGTGAATGCAGCTGGCAGTACAGTCTGATGCGAAACTTCCTGGCTAGTGACTCAGTCACCACCCATGCAGGAAAATGGGGATGTGCTATGAGTTATCGGGTGTGTGCAAAACTACAGGAAGAGAGAGAGGAACAAAAGGTTCCTTTCGTGTTATGTGACATGGCTGGGTGGGGGACAAATCACAGAAAGCCACTTTCTTCTAATGCAGAACAAGGAACTTCAGTACAGTAAGGTAACAGCGTTATACCTACAGCCGCTGAGCTCTGCCAACACTGCCCCACCGAGTGGCAGAAACCACAACGTCACAATTTGCAGCGCAGACACAAGTTACAGATGATGCTGTTTTGAAATGTCGTTGTCTGAACCCTGAAAACCATGATTTTTACCCAATCAGCCACTTTTGAAGTAGTCTGCAGCTGTGCACTTCTGTTTGGTCACGGCTACAGACCAATTTCTGTGGCCAGATTAGGCAAAAGTTGTCACTTCTGTCGGTGCCCTTGGAAGCACAAGAGGGGGAGGAG
>NW_017728929.1:6310729-6352508 GCF_001723895.1 Crocodylus porosus | reverse complement strand
TTCACACAAATTGCTTGTGACCTTGAGCCTCCCTCATCATTCACCTCAACATGGAAGCTAAAGGAATAATAAAAAAGTGCATTTGTGGAAGAACGCTGAAAGCGTTCAGCCCTCGGCAGTACACATTAGCGCTCCAGAGCTCCTCTGGGAGAGAGAAACCTGGCTGAAAATGACCCTCCTGTTCTGGCTTGTGAAAGACAAGGCCTTTGGGAGCATATGTGCTTTAGAAATAGCCCAGGGATGCTTTCTTACATCCTCCGCAGCAGGAGAACCCTGGCATCGCCTGCTGAGGCAGGTTGGGTTCAAACCGTTGTGCTTAATCCCATGGGGTTTTTTTAATTGTGGGCCTCACTGGTTTAAATTTCCAGCTGTGCTATGCAGCTCAGTCTATTTGTTATTCTGGGCGACTCCAGCTACAGCACATCATTCAGAAATTCTTAACTGCATGATGACAGGATTTCACTACCAGGAAAAAAACTAGAATCTGTTCCTCTCAGTCTGGCTTTGTAAATGCAAAATAAAAACTCAGGGCAAAGATCCTCTGTCCTTCATATACCTCCTGCTCCTGTGCCCTCCTCTTGAAGAATGCTTTATCTGAGGACAAACTTGTCACAAAGGTCAAAGTGGTAAGAAAGGATCTGGTCCTGTAGCCACAGTCTGTGCTAGATGGTAATCTCAGCTACTCACTTGTGACGCAGACTACTTGTTGGAGGCCCTACAGCCTTTACTGCGAGGCAATTGTACAATGACCCGGTGTACTCTATGATATTCCACAAGCCATTCACCTCCTACCGCAGAACCAGTCCCTGGAGTCTGAGGCCGAAATTATTTTATGTTTTGCATCTACGGCTGCAAAAGAAAATCTTCCAAATGTGAACTGAGCATAAACACATGCAGTACTGACTGCGCAATTCAGCACAAATCTTCAGATAATGGAGTCACAGACAAATAGGGCTGGAAGAGACCTCAGTAGTTGTCTATCCCAACTCTCTGCTCAGGGCAAGATCATCCTTGCCCAAGGGAAGATCCAGGATTCCCCAAAGTGGGGAGCAGGAGCAGCAACTAATGCTGCAGGGATGGCTGCACCTCCTGCTCTGTGGGAGTCTCGGGAGTGGGGGAGAGGCAGGTTTCAGTCTCCAAAATAAGTGAAAATCCCCCTTCCTTCCACCGCTGCTTTCTCCGCTGCTCAGAGCCAGTGGGGACAGCAGCAACAGTGGGGCTAGAGAGTAATTCTCCACACTTTGCGCAGTCCCAGAGCAGGCATGCTGCCACCGTCCCCATCCCAGCCCCTGTGCAGAGGAGCAGGATGGGCCCTGGTGCTTCTCTACCCCAGCAGGACAGCAGGAAAAGGCAGGCAGGCAGGGAAGGGATGAGGAGGGGGCAGGAGAAGGGAGGGAGGACTTTTTCCTGCTTTAGGCTATGTGTAGACAAAACAAGGGGCATATGTGCACAACACTTTAAAGTGGGTTAAATGCTTTTGCAGTGCATTAGTGGTGTTGGTGTTTGCACACGTTGGCACTATATTGCGCAGTAATTCCAGCTGCTGTAGCAAATTTGGTGGCGTAATGCACTTTAAATGACTTGGGGTGCGGCAAACTTAATTTAGCAAAGCTCCATGCAGCTCAGGGGCTCTTCAGGATGCCTGTGCAGGCAGCCTGGCAGCAGCCCTGGAAGGAAGGTTCCACCCAAGAAAAGCAATGAGCCTGATCTTTTTATGTATTTATTTTCCCCTGGAGCCTGCCTGCCTGAGTTGCACAGGAGCCCAGTGCTTCCTTCTGGGGCTGCGGTGTCCCCCGGGACCGCCCAAGCCAGGTGCTTGCAGGCAGGTGCCACCTGGAGGGCACCACTGCTGCTGCAGAGGGAAGCGCCCCCACCCCCTCAGCCCAGGGACCGCTCCGCCTGCCAGCAGCTTGCCCTCTCTTTACCGCCACCGGAGAGGCAGGTAAGTTCAGGTGTGCGCACGACGCGGGGGTTTAAAGGGCCCTAAGATTGAAGCGGTGTTTTTAAAAACCCACCACTTCAATTAGGGCCCCTGTTTTGTCTACACACGCCCTTAAGTGCTTCAAAGAAGTCCCAGGAGGTTCCTGTGGTGCGGTGCCACTCAAAAAGGGGGCTGCAGCCACACCCCTGCACCCCACTCTGGATCCGCCCCGTCCCTGTCTAAACTATCCCAGTCAAATATCTGTCTAACCTGATCTTAAAAACTAAGGATGCAGATTCCACAACCTCACCAGGTAATCTGTTTGACTGCTTATCTATATTTTTCCTAATGCTCAACATAAATTTCCCTTGCTGCAATTTAAGACTGTTACATCTTGTCCTGCCTCCTGCGGCCACAGAGAATAGTCTAGCCCCACACTTTTTACAACCACCCTTTAGGCATTTAATGCTGCCCTCAAATTACCCTCAGTCTTTTCTTCTCTGTCTCCTGTCCAACCTTTTCTTGTAAGTCATTGCTTCTAGACCACTAATAATTTTTGTATCTCTCCACTGGACTCTTTCTAATCTGCACACATCTGTCTTAAAGTGCAGTGCCCAAAACCAGACATCACGCTTCAGTTTTGGTCTCACCAGTGCTGAAAAGAGTGGATCACACTTCCCTTCACTTGCAAGCAACTCTCATCTTACTAAAAACCCATAGGCTATTCACTTGTTTTGCAACAAGAGCACACTGTTGATCTATATTCAGTTTACAGGATACATACTACAACCTCCAGGTCCTTTTCTGCAGTGCTACACCCTAGCCAAGCATTCCCCAATTTGCATATGGGTATGTGACTGGTCTGTCCCAAGTACTTGGACTTTGCATTTGTTTTATTGAATATCATTCACTTAATTTTGGACCATTTTCCAGTTTATCAAGATCATTCCGAATCCAAAACCTATAATCCAAAGCATCTGCAACTCCACCCGTTCTGGTGTCATCTGCAAATTTGCCCTCAATTCCATCCTTCAAAAGAATATCTATTCCAATGAGGAACTGGCTCTGAAAACTAGTTATGACAACTTCAGTGCTAACATGATTAACTCTTTCACTTGTGTGAGCAAACACCCAATTAATGTGCTACCCCAGCATCCCAAACTACATCTCATGATTGCCCATGAGCTAATACCCTCAATTCTTTCTATCCGCCTACCACACATGCAATTTCCTTCCTGACCTCCCTATCCACTTCCACCTTGACCGCACAAAATCAGGTGGATGCTGACATGACAGTGAGATTAATGCATTTAATATAAAACAGAGCACCACAAGGGATACCACGCTGATTGAGTTATTCATTCCGTATGTAATAAAAGCCTCCAGTTTTTTTTTAATTGACTAGAAGGCTATGAAGCCTGTGTGGCTATGTCATGGTGCATGGTACATAAACCAAAAGCACTCGCACAGATTTTAGAGTCACCTTGTCACAGCGAACAAGGGCCTGCATCATGGCTTGGACATCCTGGTGCATCATTATCCATGGGACAAGACCACTGCTTAGCATTCAGAGAACTGGAGCCTGTTTCCCATTTCAAAAAGAAATCCCATCCGGTGGCCTGCTTTGTAAACCTCCATGCTGCAGAACTGAGCAAAAGCAGAATGAGCTGGGTGGCTCGAAATACTGAAGGTGAAATAGCCGGGAAAAGACAAACATGGAACCTGCTCCTATTCTCATCCTCGTGTCACACTGGTAATGACCCAAATCACTCTGACCCTAAAACACAATGCTAATCTCCCAGGGACTTGAAATACCCCGATGAAGACTGCGCTCTGTCTGTGCCTTTCACTTAGGGACTCTGAGTGAGCGGCTAAGTGCTGATAAAAGCTGGTATTAATGGCTCCCTAAGTGCCCCCTGAGCTTGGCTGTCAGCATGAAACCGCTCTGGTCTAATAGCCCCATGATATCTGCAGCTTTTGTTCTAGGGTGGGGGGAAATAGGGGGAGAAGGAGCTAAACAATACAAGCCTATTTTTCCACAGCAGTGGAATTAAGCCCATTTTCTCAGCCTTAAAATACCAGAAATTTTTAGTGACAATTCCCCCAGGCTTATTAAGTGGCTCATCTCAGCTGCTCAGGTTGACGGAAGCTTTGAACAGATGTCAGGATTCGTGTACCTCCTGGGAGTTTGCAAGTAGGAGAATATGCCATATGTGCAGACAGTTTCCCGACATGCAGAGGTTGGAGGGGCCCGACGCTGCTCTCAGTTACACTGGTGTGAATTGGGAGCAACTCCACTGAAGTCAGCAGAGCTACACTGGGCAAAAACCAGGGTGAAAGCATGACCAGAATCACAGCACTGCCAACTCTCAGGATTGATTATTAAGTCCTGCCATATTTGGTACTTTTCTTGAGGGTCCCGCCTTGGGGGTGGGGGTTTAGTAATGAGAGCTCAGCTCTCTGTGTCGACCAGAATACATTTGTAGTCCTTGTGGCTACAAACAGGAAGAAAAAAACGCTTGAAAGCATGACCCCCTAAAGACTAAAAAAACAGACAGCAATTAAAAGGCTCACAGGATATTATTTTACAAGCTGTGGATTTTAAGTCGGTCTCATGATTTTTGGGTGGGAGAGAAGGACTGTGTCACATTATGTTGAATGCTTCAGAGTGGAAGAGCTGCAGTGGAGGACTTTTACTTGGCTGAGAGAAACAAAATCTATAAATATGTCCCTGGGGTGAAGGTCAAGAAGCCAAAGAATAGGCTGGGATGCATAGACATGAAATGGCAGACACTGTTCTCAAGGGTCAAAACCTTCAAGTTGCTCACTTACATCTGCCCTTAGGACACTGTTCAAGAGAGTGACACTCACCAGGCACTGCATTCACAACCATATCCCAAGCTGCCTTGGGGAAAGTACTGTATGGGACTGTCACTCCTCTTTCCACACAGGTGACTCTCCATCCCAGCCCCCACCACCCTCCTCCTCCTTTATGCTCCATCCAGCACAACTGAGTTGAGGCAGGGAGAAAAGTAATTTGGATACTGGTCTAGACAGGTGTATGTAGGTAATATTGAAATACAAACTGCCCCAGGAGCGGACCAAGGAAGAAACCATGACTCCCAAGAGTTGAGATTTGCTCCGAAGGGCAAGTAACCTACCACTAGTCTGAAACAGGAACGTACAATGTGTATACCTAATGCAAGGCAAATTGCAAGAGTCTAGCCTCTGGGGATATTTCAAGAAATTGGACCAATTATTGCTCAGTCTGAAAATCAGCTATTGAACAAATACATCTGCAAAACCATGCAAGGGCTGGCTCATGAAAAGCACCTTAATGAAAGGCAAATACACCAGATCTCCAACTGATGAAAATCAGCATTGCTCCATTGACTATATACTTCACCTGAGGGTCTGGCTTCCCCCCCTACTCCTTAAACTCTCCTTTTCAGTCTTTGTGCCCACTCAGCTTTCCCTGTCAGGGCAAGCAAAAGGAGGCGCAGGCACTATTCACGCACACAGTTCATTTCTTCAAACATCCGGGGCTCTCCTTTCTCACCTTCCCTGTGCAGACAGGTGTCCCTGTTCAGTATTGCTGATGCAGCGACTTGTAAATCCCATCTTCCAAGATCAGGAAAAAGTGGGTTATTATGCACTCCACCCTGCATACTTTTTAAGAGACCTGTCATCACACTACTGCACAAAAGGACAAGCCAATAAAAGGATACACCTAGAGAAAGGGTAGTCCAGTCATTACAGTGCTTCCCTGAGCCTCGGTTGGTGTGGATGCAATCCCATGCCTTGGGCACCAGCTTCCTGTGTAACCTTGGTGAATCACTGAAGACCAGATTCAAAATAGGATTAAAGTGCCGGAAGTGTAACACTGGTGGAAACTGGGCACCTATCCAAGTGAGCAATCCACAAAACCCTGCCTGCATTGATACAATCACGCTTCTCCTTGATTTTCATCTCTCAGGCCCTGTGAATCCTTCTATGGAGTGATTCAACTTCAACAGGAAGGGTGGAGAATACCCTTATACCAATCTGGCCTACAACTTGGTGATAACAGCACTTTTCTAGCAGATCTAAGATATCTCTTTTCACATTACATAACTTTGGTTGTGAATTCAGCTCCCAAATCTAACACCTAAAACTGAGCAAGAAGCACAACCTACGCCTCCCTCTTCCTGGGTTACTGTACTTCCTAGACTACTCGGTAAAAGCAGGGTGGCATCAACAGTTGGGCCTTCCTAGAGAAGAGAATACTGGTTGCCAATAAGGAAATGAATGACTTACGCACCTACACCCAGAGCTGATTTCAGACCATAAATCTCAGTTGCACACAGAAGCCTAACCCAGGACTACATGCAGGAGAGAGGCAGGATCTGAAGGGCAACTTTCTCTTCAGCATTGGCTACCAGCTGCCTTGGCAATCCCTGGCTCAGCATGCTGGCGCTTGCCAATCCTATTCCTATAGGCCTAGCTCTCCCCATTCACACCATAAAACCTGGCCTTGTGAATTCAGCTCCCAATCTCAGCCCCTGAAAGCAAGGTGAAGTGATGCCAAGGTTCACCATACCAAAGTCCCTCTGGCCCTTGTCTCTGCACCCCATCTGTGCAGGGGTGCTATGAGAGTAATTACACAAGAGATTGTAAGGTACTCTGGTAGCACCATAACAGGGCCCTGGAAAACAGCTCTGCAAAATTATGACCCCTGTCAAATACGTGAAGGAAACAAGCTGTAAAGATAGAGGGGAAACAATATTCTGCAGCCAAGTGGTTCTTAATGTTCCTAAACTCTCACTTAGAACGAGCCAACGGGCCACTAGCAGGGCTGGCTGGAAAACAAATTTTGTTTTGTGAAAAGTTTTGAGGTGTCAGAGTTTGTTTTCATTCCACATCAGGATGAACTCTGGACCCTTCAAAACACTTTGTGGAAGAGCAGACAGACACCCCAAAACAGTTATGCACTTCCCACAAACCAGGAGAGGGCGATGACCATCAGGCCAGGCTGGGGTGGGATCACTCACCACCCCTCCTGGGAAGCTGGGGCACAGTATTGAAAGGCATGAAATATCTATGGGGCCAAAGAGGTTGGGAGCAGAAGCAGCTTGATCCTAGAGCCCAAGGAGGAGGGCTCAGCTGAGCTGTTCTCAGCTGGGACAGAGGAGATCCACATTTAAGGCCCCATTCTCCCTTAGCAAAGACACAGAGCAGCAGCTTACACCTAGATCTTCCACGTTGCAGGTGGACAAGATTCTTTGGGTAAACCGATATCATTTATTAGACCAACTAAAATAGTTGGAAAAAATTCTTCTTTGAAAGCTTTCAGGTGAAAACACCCTTCTCTTCCAGGTAAAACACTCCAATACTTTGCTCCTCCCTCACCCTTTATCCCCTCTCCCTTTATCTTTAACCAGAAATTCCAGCCTGGACATGAATACAGACAGGTTTTAGCCATGTCAATTCAGTGTATTCCAAAAGAAAAGAGACATTTTGTCCAAAAAGCAGACAAGCAAAGCATAAAACAAAGTTTGCAGAGACCCCACCGTGCACTTTACAAATGCAGCCTTCTTTGTTACAGGATGCAAAGACATGATGCATTCCCCATGTCTCTAGAAGTTAATGAAAAAAGGAGGGAATGAACTATTTTTTAAATTCTTTTTTGCATACTTGTGGAAAAATAAAATTATTCGTTTCAGTGTTTTATTCAAGTTTTTGCCCAAAGTTGCAGGTTCTTTTAAAAGATAGAAACTTGCCAGGTATTACAAAACAGCACCAGCAACAACAAACGTTTCTTTTTATGTTGAAATGGCATTTTCTAATCAGCAGCATAACTAGAGAAGGATGACCAAGGCACCAGCCCAGTCACTGTTTTTGTGGAGGCACAAGAATGGAGGCTGCTGCTGCAACTACCTGGGCCAACACAGTCCTGGTGCTGAAACTTGTTATACCTCTATTTTCTATGCAGGCCTAAATTTCACAAGTGACCTTCTCTAGAAAGCCTAGCTTAATTGTTCTCATTGAGCAAAGCAAAATAGTCTATCAATGATGGGGAGGAAAATTGTCCTGGATAAAAACTGTGGCATGCACAGTATATGCAACAGGCTTTGTATACCTCTGCTTCTGAGGGCAATGAAAGGTCTTGTACTACGGGCTCAATATTTTCCTTTACTCAGAGCAATTTCTTTTATCTCAGATGAGTGTTTTAAGTGTCAGAGAGATACTACATGGCGAGATGTAGGGCCATAGACCTATGAATGCAATCACACAGCATGAGCTGGAATCCATCTCCTTTAGAAACGCTTAACTCCTTCCTCATTCTTCCCCTTCACAAAGACTACCTTTTGCACACCCTCCCCAAACCTCTTGTAACCTGGAAATCATGAAGCTGCATACAAACATGAAGGATCATATTTGTTTCTAGATTTTTAGCAAAATAATGGTCTTGGAGTGTATCAGATGATTGCCTCCCCCTTTGCTAGACAGGAAGGTAGTTTTTCATAGTGAAAAACTGCAGTTCCGCCTGGGTGAAAAACTAGCCGAGAGAATCAAGCCTGGTTATAGTTTGTGAGCCTTGTTATGATATATCGAATCACAGCCCAGTTTAAATCGGAGGTGTTTATTAAAGAAAAGAGCTACACCTACAGACATGGGCAAACACATTTCTTCACAGCTTGAGTCCCAGCTTTGTCCCTGTTGCTTGCCCAGAACCTTTGTTGAAAATGTTATACAGGCTGCAGGGTTTGATCAACACTGCAAATAAAACACATGATTGCACAGTCAGTACTGCCAGCCCCAAGAGTTCAAAAATCATGGGTAAGGCTCCTCAAAGTAATGAGCTTGGCCCCCCAAATCATGAGATAACTTTTACTACTTTGGGGGCCTACCCCTTTGCTTGTTGCGCACCTCCCCCAGCATGTCCATCCATCCGCACTGTCAGCTTTTCTATATACAATCTAGCAGTTTTTTACGCATTCGCCCACCCTCTCAACCTTGCCTCCCAGCCACACATCTACCCCCTTAAAATATTGTTCCTGGGAGGAAAGGGGAAAGGAAGAAGGGCTACTGACTCTGCCTTTTTCTTCTGCCACATCTCTCATGAAAATGGCATCAGCTGTTCCCTCTCCCACTTTCAAATCCAAGAACTCCTCAGTCCTGGGAGACATCTCTACAGCTCGTATTGCATGTCTGCAAGAGGCAGGGAAAGGAGGAATGCAGCTAGTTAGAGAGGGTTTTGCAACCAGCCAAAGAAGGTATTTTTTTTCCCCCTGGCAAGTCCAAAAATCACGCAAGTGCAGGAGTTTTTAGCATGACTGCTTCCAGCAAGGGCTAGAATTACATTTCTGCTGATGAAATCATGAGAGTTGACAACCTCTACCTAATACAGCCCTAAGCATCTTCATTAAAGGCAACCACAGTCCCATGTAGCTCAGGCAACACCATCCCTAGGCAGGGACTGGAGAGCATGAAAATGTCAAGGTGTGCTAGCTGCATACTCTTTGCCTAAGCACAAGGAGCTTGACTTCAGCTTCGAGGCAGCTGGGACTGACTAGAGCATTAAGCAAATAGATTTTAATTTAAACATTTGGATTTCAAAGCTTTTCTGCAGTGATACCAACACATTCCCCAATGCCCAGTACTTGAAAATTCTGTCCCTTGGCCGTCAGCAATATTAAATGAGCCGCTTTAAAGTACCGTGTAATTTGGGGGAAGAGATGGTGAGCAAAGCTACAGAGGGGGGAAAAAAAACCAGAGTAAACTTTGGAAAATATTAATAAAAAACTCAGAAAAAGGAGATGAAAAGAAGGAAGCGTGATTTCCATATTTATAAATCTAACCCCTCGGAGGCTTCCAGCAGGCGGTATCAAACTGACAGCATGGATGGTAGAACCCAAAAAGAGAGAAAAGTTCCAATTAACGGAAAGAATCAGAGTGCTGTTCCCAGAGTTTCATTTAAATCAGAACCAATCAAGGCTTGTTCTGGTTCCTGCAGCTTCGCTCGGGAAATAATGAGAAAGATGAAAGGGGCTCAGCCGGCTAACGCAGGCCTCCACAGCCCTTTGAAGCCAAGAAATCACAAACATTGCTTCTGAGAGGTTTGTATTTGTATGGCAGCTGTTGCACAGGCTCCTTTGCGGGAATGATCTGCTGCTTGATTTCCTTCTGCCCGGCCATGGCCTGGGCAATAATAAACAATCACAGGCCACGTGCGCGCTGTGTTTTAAAACACCACAATGCAGCCGTTTAAAGGACAATGTCAAGAAGTTCAAGCCCCAAGTACAACCTGTCTCCGTTGTCTTCCTCTAAATGGTGTCTTATCCCTGAATCCACCACTGTCACTGCATTGAAGAAGTTTAAAAAAAGCAAATGCTGGCTGCTAAGTCTTGATAAATAAAACGCGCCAATCCCCCTGGATCTGCAACGGGATTTTGATGAAAATGTCCATCCTTGTGGCTGTACTGATATCCCTGATGTTGCTGGACAAACAAGGGAGTCAAACCAAAAGGGAGCTGCGTAAATTGGAGCTGCATTGAAGCTGACATGATTCTTTCCATGGACTCTCAGGGTTTTGGTTCATGTCCCGGTAGCCTCCAGGGAGGAAATCAGTTTGCCAGGTGGAGAGCAATTAATCCTGGGAGCTCTTGTTTTGAGTGTCTACAAAGTTCTTATAAACAGACTAAAAATAATGAGTTAAAGCAGATTTTAAAGGGGGGGGGGGAAACTAAAAACACAATCTATATTCGTTGACGTTATACCAGAAGCTGAGGTTTCCCTCACTAAATGCCTTGCTCTCAGGTTTATGTCCATTTTGGAAAAAAAGACCCTTCTGTGGCTATGGAACAATGAGTACAGAGGGCAGCCTTCCACCATTTGAAGCAGACCTCTGCTGACTACAATTTAACATTAATACATACTTTCCACACCCCTAGAGGAAGGGAAAGGCCGCTTAACATTCACTGGGAGTCTAAAGTATGCAAAAGGAGTTCAAGAGCATTTATATTTAACTTTCTAGGTGAGACACAGGTGAAATAAATTGGACCCTACTTTGCTGAGGAAGGGGGAAAATACATGAGTCACATGTAGTGGTTGTCTTTACACTCCTTTTTCTACTGCCATGTTCCTGGTAAGGTGTGCGTGTGTGTAGACAACTACTATAATATTACACACACACACACACACACACACACACACACACACACACGGAAAGACTTTCTGACACCAGGGCATGGACACTGTATTAAATCAGTCAAATGAGCTGAAAGTCCATGCATTTCCTACTGCTCACTCTGCAACACACAATGAAGACTGGTGCCTACTGTATGCTTTCCATTAGGACTACCATTTCTTCCTCCAGTTCTGCTCCAGGTGGTGTGACAGGGTGCTCCCTGCCTGCATATGGATGGAGCAGGCACTTGCTTTTCTGAAAAGCGTTGGAGTTATTTATGTGCCTCACACCCAGATTGTTGAAAAGGAAACAGGCCACATATGTGTAGGCTGTTTTCTGTAGGATGAAGCAGGAGGGAGGATCCTGTGCACAGCTCTTCACAATCTGCAGTCCCTGATGCCTGACATAGGCACAACTAAAGGTAAGCAAAGGTATCTATTGTCCAATTTTTACATCTCTCAGTAATCCCTGAAAGAGATTCCATTTCCCTTTCTGTGGCAGCCAGATAAATGCCATTCCCTGAATGGCAGTGGCACTGCTCAGTCTGAAGCAATTCTAGGATGCCCCCCTTTGTTAGCAAAGCTAGAGACCATAAAACAATGTCCAAACCAAGCACTGACTTACCTTTGCAGGCCACATTGTTCTCAGGCTCGTATCCAGCTTTGCAAGTACAGCGCCCAATGGGAACCATCCATTCCCCATCACCATTGCAGTACAATTTAATGGGCACATCCACCTCCTCAGCATTGGGGATACATGTGCCACGTGCAATCACAAGCGAGGTGCTCTCTGCCCCAGTCATTGTCTCTGGGAAGATGGCAAAGTTCTGCACCACGCTAGGACATTTCTTGAAGAAGACCCTGACTGACAACAATGACATACAAGCCCCATAGTCCTGGAAGGCGAGGTAAAAGCCATTGCGGGTGAGAGGTCCAAAGCTTCTCACTTCTGTGTTCACCTTCATCAACCTGCCACCGAAATCCACCTGGGAGAAGCTCTCGTCAGCCGCAATGGTGTCCACTTTGAGGTAGGGTGCCTCCGTCCAGAAGGCTGACTTCTTGGTGGCAATGACAGAGTCTGTCTCATAGTAGTACAGGTTAAAGGTTTCTTTGCAAGACCCAGGAACATTGGGGAGGCTGCTGCAGTCCCGCACGGTGAAGCGCATTTCGGTGTAAATGCGGTGGGCACCCCGTCGGTTTATGAATGTCGTGAGGAGCCAGTTGTTCTGGTTTGGCTCGAAGACATTGCACACCTGGTAAGTGCGGATGGTGTTCAGGTTCTCATCGTAGCCGCTGACCTCTTCCCACTGTGTGAAATTCACAGAAACAGACAATGAGAAGGATGCAATGGAACAGGCACAATAGTGGAAGTTTAACCTACTCGCCTTTTAATCACTTCTAATTCAGAGTGGGGATGGAGGGAGGGACAGTCAGTGGCTCAGAGGATTAGCGCATTTGGCTTTCACCTCTGGAAACACAAGAGAAAACCATATTTTAGATTCATGATTTATGGAAGCAAACAGAAAACAAAACCCTGACTCTAAAAGCAAAAAAAAAAAATTCCTGCTATATATGTGCATGTGCGCACACACACGCGTGCACACACACGTGTGGAAAAAGGAATTCTTTCCAACTTAATAATGAAGGGCAGCACAGACCTCCAAGCTCAAAGGAGATCAACAGTATCATCCCCATGTTACTGTTGGGGAAACTGAGGCAGATAGAGGCAAAGTGTGACTTACCCATGGTCGCCGCCACTGGTTATGGCAGAGATAGAAAGAATTGCAGACCTCCTCGGTCCTAACTCAGGCTACACTGCATCCTATTCATTTCCTTGCCTCATTAATACTGCTAGCACTTGAAGAGGATATCAGGCTGCCTCACATCAAAGCTTTGAACTTTTTTACATTGTCAAAGGCAATGAGTTACCATAACCATGGATGGCAGATCTATGTCAAGAAACAAAAATTCTGTTCACACTATCAACAGCTTGAAGCCACAGGTTCTCAAACTGAGGAGGACCACTTGCTGGTGATCTGCAGAGAGCTGGATAGTTGCCCAGAGCTACTTTCTTCCTTGTTTCCAGGTGCTAAATTGTATGAAAATATAGCAATATGCCTAATCCATGCAGGCAATTGTTGTAGCATCTCCACAGATGCTTATGTTTAAATAGTAGGAGAGATGGGCCATTCATTTGTGACTGGAAGGGAGAGTGGTGCATGAGCATACTTCTCTATTAAGCTGCGGTCACCATCTGGCTCCATTGCTATATGTAGTGCTGTCAGTCTCACTTTCATGAGCAATAAATAAATAAAGCAAGGCACCACCAAAACTGAAAGACAGAGTGCAGATTTGCAATCAGATTCATAAAAGGGCATCAAGATAATCCCGACTACGATTTCGATTAAGGGGCAGCAGCAAACGGTGAATAGGCTATGATGACATTAGTCCTACAGACAGATTGATAACCTCATAATCCATTCATCTTCACTAATCCATGTTTACAGTCTTCTCATTTGTAACAGCATTACTCATATGGCAGTGTTTACATGCTACCGTGGACGTGGCAGTGTTTATGTGCTATACAAATGGAGGGGGGGGTGCACATACACATATACAAGGGTGTATTACAAAATGCTGGAGTACCCTATATGTGCACTGATATAACAATATTAATGGGGAAAGGAAGAGTTTATAGTACAGTAGATAGCATCCCTGTAGCATCACAGTATTACACATTTTTCTTCACTTCTGCTCCCCTGTCAAATCAATATTTTTCTTTAGTATTTGCACTAGTAAGCTACAGTATTGGTGTAGGGACTGGAGTACTAGTTAATTCTTACAGGATCTTGTTTCATCAACAACTAAGTGTTTCAGTAAATTTTATCCCAGGTCTAACTTTGCTTAACCTTCCAAAGATCCCAGCTCAAGGTGGTATAGCTGCATTCTTACTAATGGATGCTAACTGAGTAAGCGGTAGATGGTGGCAAACAATTCCATCCAATAATGTGTCCTCTCTCTTGTTATCCTATTCCTGGGCATGCCATGAAAACAGTACGAAGATATTACTTCTCTGCCTTGAACAATATGTTATTTTGACTGGACCTAGTATCCTTTCATAACAGAGCACTTAATTTACATGAGAAAGGTAGCCGAGTTCATTCTGGATTACTGAATCAGAATTGTTTACTACATCATTTTGGGCTTTGCATTGTGAGCCAGAATCCAATTAATTTCAGATAATGGGCTACCTAGCTTTTAGTAGTTGCCTGGTTGTGAACTATCAGCTCTGGGGTTGGTGTTTTGCCAAACTCTAAAGGAAATGGCCTCTTCTTTCAATCTGTAGTTGCTCTCACACACGCCAACATCACTGCCCAGGCTGATATTCTTTTATTCATGATGTACACTGGGGAAATGAGCTCTGTCTCTAACACCAATTCTACTGCCTTCCCATGGTGCCCCCATTTCACTGAGGCGAGAGTCTTGAATGGAGCCTCAGAATTCAGATTTGGGCTTGTCTCTTTATGAAAGACCTTGACTGCAAAAGTGGCTCTGGCAGTGAAGACAGAAGGCCAGATTGTCAAGCAAAGACCACCCAGCAGCAGTAGAGGAGTAGGAGTAGGAATCCATAAGCACCTGCTAGAGGTGACTGGAACAAGGAGCATTGTACATCAGCAACTGAGATACACGTATCTGTCTCTGAAAACCCCAAACCTTCTAAAATACAAATCACACACATCATCCTCCACCGTGATCAGCCACTGGACAGCATGTTCTGCCCACGTTCACTCCACGTGCACTGACTCATCTGACCCCAGTGGTCTTTCCTGCCCAAGTGCAAGGGGGCTGGACCCGATGACCTGTAAGGTCCCTTCCTGCCCCTAGCAACTATGAAACTCCCAGAAAGGAGGCCAGGATTAATAGTGACCATGTGCCATTAGGCATCCTTGAGACAGCCTCAGACCTGGGCACATGCTCAGTGCCCCTTCCGTCATTGTTAAGAGCTGGCATGTGCAGCGTGGGAGTGAGTGGGCAGGGCACCCTCTGCATCAGGGTGCAACATGGAGGTGGGATAGACATGGCCCGAGCGAGCAATGTGTGCGAGGAGGGGAGAACAGTGGGTGGGAGGTGAGGCTGCAGGTGGGTGGGCGAACTCGAACAAACAGGGTCCCTGCTAAGCAACCAGGTGTACAAGGCGCGTGTTCCTCCCATGCTGCTGAATGCAATTCCCTGTTCATGCCGCCACGCTGGGCTGTGTGTCAGGGAAGGAGGTGAGAGCTGGGCCCTGCAACAGAGACACTAAAATTGAGATATACCGTGTCTCCAAGCCTGGATACTCGCGGAGCCAACCACACCGCCCCCACTCAGCCTGCCACCAGGCATGGAGTAGCACCACCCCTGCCAGAGGGGAATCCCTGAGCCACAGTAACAGCAGCTGCCATTGTTGACATGCTAACAGTGGCAAATTCATTGTTTCAACAAGATCCCTTTAAATAATTCACGGGGAGCTGGGGATTAAAACAATGTTCCTCTGCGTGTCTGCTGAGATTTAAAACACTTCCAGCTGGGAGATTTAAAGAGAGTATAATGGACTGTTGCACCTCTTGGCTCTGCCCCCCCTGGATTCTCCCCTTCCCACCCCGGGAGCCACCTCGCTACCACCATCATCACCACCACCACACAGCAGAGAAAGCCCGGGGGTAAAGTTTGGCAGGTAACCATAGCAACAGTAGCTGTGCTATTCAGCTGTCATTATCCTGGTGCCTCACTCGTGATTATCTGAAGCTGTCAGATGAATGCAGGCTGTCATTCTTGCCCCACAAGGAGCATGTAGGTACAAGGCTGGGGAGCTGCTGGTGGGTGGCTCTGTACACTGGAGGTGCTCTCCACTGCACCTTGGTGCTGACACGTGCCCGGGCATTTATTCTTGAGCTTGTCCAGAGAAACTGCTTACCCCTCAGGGAGGCAAATGCCTCCATCCTTGCTGATACAGAAGCTGTTAGCTCTGCTAACACACAATGAAAGGGAGCACAGCCTGATTATGGCAATATGGCCCTTATATTCTAGCTGCTTAGGCATAGTTACCAAGCCACTTGGTTGCAGCAGGGCTTTGGAGAGCTCATGAGCAGGAACGTGGAATCAGCTCCTGCCATCAGAAATAACATAGCCATTGAACGTCACATACAGGTCTGTCACTTGTCCCAAACTGCCATGGACAACAAAGCAAATAATCTGTCATAGTGTCAAGTCAAGTCAGTCCCGAGGCCACTGCAACCACTGGGGCACCTTAGATGCTGTAACAACCCTCTGGTCGGTTGAGGTTCTTTGCATCATTGGTGATTCTTTGGGCAGTGACCTGGTGGCACCCACCTCCTCTCCAGATATGGATGGCCGTTGACTCATAGAAAGCTTGTCTGACCTTTGACAGGTCTTGTTTTCAGTCCTGCTGGGTGTCCACATGCCCTTCTCACACAGACTAGCTCAGGTGGGAGTTCCAGTTTAGTTGCTAACCACTCAACCATGAAACAGGCTGTACTGGTTTATGTGGTACCAGTTAGCAGACCAAGAGAGGCTTGGCCTGATAGGACAGAGTGAGTAGAGTATATCTGAATGATACAGGCAATATGTCTGGACTAGCCTGTCTAATTCCCAAAATGCTCCCTCTAGTCATACACTGCTTAAACCCTAGGGTGGTGTCAAACTATAGACCCCAATGAACTTTGATTTACATCCACTGAGGATCTGATCCCAAAATCAACTACTTTGAAGTTCTGCCTCCAGCAGATAGTTAAGATGACTCTGTTGTGGTTTGTTTTGTTGCATTTAAGAGACCTAATCTTTTCCCAGACCCTGGTGTGTGTTACTTGTGAGACTCAGATGGTAATTGTTAATAGCCTCATGGGAATCACTTTCATTTGTATCATTCTAAATGATCACAGTCTTTCCTATACTTCAGGGTATAGTTGCAGTTATGTTACCGTGTAAAGAAGCTGTGCAGTGCATGCATAGCTGTTTTATCCTACTGCAATTCTGCTTCTCGCTCCTAATCTAACCTGCAAACAGGTAATTTTAACAGTCTACTCAGAGTGAAGAGCTACATCTAATCAAGTCCGAGGCAGTTCTGGAAATTAGTGGAGTGGTGGACTAGAGCTATCAAAAGCCAGCACCAAGGCAAGAAAATGCCAGTGGTGCAATGAGATGGTTCCTCCAACGGTCAACCCTGGAAGGTGGCAAAACAACCCTCCAACTGGGGGGAGGAAAAATGACAGGGGAGCTTTTCTGAAGCAGCAGTGGTCAGGAGCATGAAGGAGAAGGGGAAGGGGAAAGGGAAAGAGGCTTGAGGGAAGGGTAGAGAGGTGGCAGTTCAGAACTTAACACCAGCAACTAGAAATGGAAATGCCAAGGTTAAAGGCAGCAGCTTGGTGAGGGGGCATGGAGAAGGACAGGGGGGAGGAATCAGATGGTGAGGAGATAAGACTTGACCAGGCCAATGGGAAATCTGAAGAGGATGATCCAATATGCCACCATGACTGTGATAAGTATACTGCTCTTGATTAGACTCAGGCAACCTCAGTGAAGCATATGAGATAAAAGTAAGGCAGCAATTGTGCTCTACTCTTCCCACCCATCCTTTGTCTGTCTCTGTTTCTGGTTTATCTCTCTCCTCTACCTGTCTCTTATCAGTCTATTATCTACCAGTTCATATATCCAGCTGTCTCCTTATCTACTCTGTCAACTACCCCCTTTGTCATTTTTTCTTCTTTCTTGTCCCGTAGCTCATATCTGTGTTGTATCTATGTGCCTCTCCTTATATTTGCATCTATACATCATATTGACCCATCAGGCCTTTCTGTCTCTTGTCTGGTAAACAGGTATATCTCCATCTACATAGCTCCATTTCTGTCTCAGGGACTGCAATAACAAACCCCGATTCCTGTCAAAAATAACTTCTTGCCAGTGGGGACTTATGCAAGAAAGAGATGTTCGTCTCTAAAGCAACCATCAGATAGTGGAATAGGTATACTTCTATTCCTCCCTTTCTCTCACCACCAGGAGAAGGCAACAATTCGGCAAATTTAAAAGCAATGACAGGAAATACTATTTTGCCAGTACTCACTGAGCCCCTGGAACTCTCTGCTACAAGTTATTCCTAAAGCCAGAAGCTCAGCAGTACTGAAGCCGTATTTGAATATGTACAATAAAATCTAGTTAATTTATCACTTTGAGGCAATTAGTAATAATGACGAATTTATCTATGAGGGAATATTTTTCCCTGTTTTCAGGAGTTATGGACAATAAATTTAAGTTCCCAGGAAAATAATAAAATTAAATAAACCCTTAAAAAGTTTCAATTTCAGTCATCAAAAGAAATAACAACAACAAAAATAGGCTGCCATTTTTAGCTCATCAGCAAAAAACAAAACAAAAAACCCCATTCATTTTCATTATACTTTTCCAGTGAAAGCAAAACCATTTCACCACTAGTTCCACCATCCTATAAAGTGAAATCCTGACTCTGTGGATGTCAGTGGCAAAGTCCCCATTGATTTCAGTGAAGACAGGATATCATCCATAGGTCTTCAGGGCCAGACTGTGAGAAAGAGCTGAAGTTATTTGCATGAGTTATGATGTTATAAGTCAACAGAGCTTACAGAATATCCTGGACACCTCTTATGTGAATACGTGTTACTATTGTTCTGTAGGAATCGGGACTGCCCTGACCAGGAAATAACACGAACGTGCCACAGGCATGTATATTAAGAGCTGTTGAACAAAAGATTAGGATCATGCTGTCATTAGGTGGGTACTTAAAAAGAATATTATTTAACTGGTTAAGTATGTTTGGGAGCAGGAAGAAACCCTGCTTAGTGTAATCTGCATTGAAACTGGTTTTGCCATTTTACCACTACAGTCCCTTGTAAGACGCTTGCTTAGTGTGCTGGCTTTGGCAGGTGGGTTTACTCCCGAAGGAGCAACTAAACCACTCCTCCCCACTCAAACAGAGTCTTTACGTTGCAAACAAATAGGCGAATAATAAAAAAAAAAAACCCAAAAAAACCTTAACGCCCTGTTGTGGGCACTCAGAAAGGAATCCCTTGGCTCCGGCCCCTTGTTGTAGCAGGCTGTTCTATTCCCAGCTGGCTCCTTCTCTCTACATTGTTCCCTAAGAGTCCTCTTTCTGCCTTCCTCGCTGGGTTTTTAAGTTCCCAGGGGGTCACTCCCTTAGCAGCAGCTCCTCCACAGCTGAAGTTACTCAACACAGCTGGCTCCCCTCCTCTTAAGGGGACAAACCACCCAGTTATATCCATGTATAAATATTACCCCTACATATGACAGTAGTGAGCTATTACTTGAAGATTGTATCTAGTCTTGGGGTCAACACATTGAAAAAGAGGTTATAAAATTTAAAAAGGCTTCAGTGAGGTGCTAGAGAAACCATGAAAGGTCTGAAAAAATTAACTCAAAGTGAGAAAATAAAGACGCTGACTCTTTTTTAGTTCACTGAAGAAAAGGTTAAGTAGTAACTTGATGGCAGTCTACAAGTACACACACTGGGAGGCGATTTCTGCTAGTAGATGCAGCTTGTTAATTTAAAAAAAATACAAGATCTACAGTTGATGCTGAAACTGTACAAATTCCAACTAGATACAAGGCATCTTTTTGTTTTTTGTTTTTTTTAAACAGTGAAGGTAATTAGCCACCAAAACAACTACTCTAGGAAGGTAACAGATCCATCACCACATATCAGTTTTTACATCATGACTTGGTATCTTTCTAAAAGATAAACTACTGCTCTAACAAAACTTTTGGGCTTCTAGGTGATGTGACTGGGTAAGGTTCTTTGATCTCAATTAGTTGGAAGCCAAACAGGTTAATCTTAAAAGCCTCTCACAGCTTTATGATCCACGACACCTTGTGAAACTCTTCCTATGGAACAGGCTGCCTCTAGGCTGGGAGAGATGCCTTTGTTTGCCATGTTGTAGTAAATAACATTTCTTTATGCTTCAAGCTTTATGCCCATCTCCTGGGAGCTTTCACAGCTGGGTGTGTATATTTGCCACCAGCTTTTATTTTGTGATTCCTTTTGCTGTGTTTGTAATCTGCAAATACAGCCCATCTGGGACAAGAGCTCAGCTCCTAGTTCATCCTAGATTTTCAACAGTCCACCAGCCAGCATACACCAAATATGCAGAGCTTTGGGTTATTTTGGTGCTCGGTGGGAATCTTGTCAAAAACCTCAGTCCAAAGGGTTTTAGTGTTCTTGTAAGTGATATATGGTTGAGCACTTCTGAAAGTCTGGCCAAAATGAGGAGGCTTCTGGATTCCACCTGGGAATGCCCTCAGCGAAAAAATTAACTCTGACCCCAGGGAAGGCCAAATAAGAATTGGGCACTAAGGTCACAGGTAAACAGGTTTCGAAAAGCTAGTGAGGACTTCTGTGGAGATGAGGAAACCTCAAGAAACTGGAACAATACCAAGATGTGACTGCAGCATCCGCCTAGCGCTGCAAGCACCCCACGCTACAATGCAACACAGAGAAGGTTCACAGTGAAGAAAACTTCTACCAAGATACAACATAACTCCGTAAAAGATATTAGATTTTTCACTACAGCATCTCTCTGTCGTTATATGTTCACTGTTCTAATGAAGCCATCCATCTCTCAAGCCATTCCTTGGCCCACCCGAGTATCACCTTTTCTGTAGCATCTCTCTCTACCTTACCCTCTATCCATCAATCTGTTCTGCCCATCTATTAAGCTCATGCCTGCCTTTCTAACGGATCTTTTTCCCCCGTCTGTCCCTGTCTTTGTCTATCACTTTCTCCGTCAGGGGAATGTGAGTCAGGTTATTTTATGCTTCCATTCCTCAAAGACTCGTATTGTATAAAAAAGATGTTTTAAGTGCCTCAGGGTGTTTTGTTCCTCATTACTTCATAAAAGTGACATTAATAGCCAGGGAAGAGCACTGCTGAGTGCAATTATGGATGATGTTCCAGGTATGAAAGCTGTTTTGTGCCTGCTAATGTTTCCTAATTACAAGCCTTTTGGTAGAGAGTGGAAGAGAGAGAGAGAGAGAGAGAGAGAGAGGGAGAGAGAGAGAGAGAAATTGAGGATGGAGAACAGGGACTCCACTGAATGGTTTACCTGGAAAGAGGAAAGGAGAAAGGGAGTTCAGGGACTTATCTATACATGGAATGCCTTTCCTTCTCAAAGATGACGAGGCCCACCAGACAGAGACCTCTCTTCAAGATTAGGTCCATGAGAAAGGAATATGGCTTTAGGTATCAAAACCGAAGGACAAACAGCAAGTCTCATCACAGGCTGAATCTTCTTCATGTGGGCATCTCTGTAAGAAACTGTTCAGGAAGAACTCCACTGCACCATAATCTCAGGTATGATATGATTCAAAAGCAGATGTTCATGGCTACCATCAACCTGATCTCATAGTAAAAGAATCTATTTAAGTTGATCTAATAAAAGATATTAGATTCACCCAAAGATCCTCGTCTGCCGATGTCCTTAGACCAACACAGCTACAACCTACACCCCTGTTAGACATTCAGGCAGCTGAAAGATCCCACAGGCTCAGGCAGATCCAGACTAGGGGCTAAATTATACATGACCCACAAGTAACCACTGAAGAAGGATGGCAAAGGGTGAAATATGTTTTCTCTCGTAAGAATGAAGTCTGGTAACAATATTTTTTGTAGGAAATAAGAGAAATCTGTATTGTCTCTTTTTTTGTAACATTAAAAGGTACAGCATGCTAGTCAACATTTGGGTGCCCCCACTCTGAACCACCCTTTGGGCCAAAGATGCTGAAAATCTATAGCTCGAAATAATGTCAGAGCCTCTAATACCCAATTGCCAGAAACAATGATGAGCCAATACCGAAGTGACGCTTTCATATCAGCAACAGAAGCATTGGAGGCTTCATAGATTTTTCTTTGGTCTGCATCAACAAACTTGTCTGTAATGGTTTTTTTCCAGGAAGAAATATCTTCTGTGCAATCTGCTACAGAAAAGAAATCATGGCAGCTTCTATCCTCGATATCATTGTGAAGACTACTTTGGTTTTATAGCTATTATAGCCCTCCTAGGTTTTGCTGGATATGTAGACTCAGATTTGAGATCATTTCTGTTGGAAGGCAAAGATAAAGAGAGAGAAGGCAACCTCTCACATAAAGCTTTTTCTCTTTGCTACTAAGGCCTGAGTCTTGGAAGACCTTGCGTCCCTCAAATCTGAAGCATCTCACAACACTGCCCAGGAACTAGAAGAAGAAACTATAAGATTTTTTTTCTATTTTTGAACCATCAGGCAGCCACTTGTAGATGCTCCTTTTTTACTTCATCTCTTGAGAAATCTCCCTCCTCTGCAGATGATGAGAGTTGAGGATTTCTGGAGCCATTATGCTTTGGTTTTTGACCCAGTGCTGCCAGTTTCTTTTATCTACAGCAGCCTTCTGTTACGCTTTCTTGCTGGGAATCTCGCTCCAACTTCTTGGCTCCTGGCAAAGGGTAGGAGACTACAGGGGCACAATTTCCAGCCCACTGTCCTCGTGCACTCCATGTTGCCTCTCTACTCCCTCATCCCCCACAATGAATTTTTTTCCTCATCTTCTCCCCATTTCTCCAGCCCCCGTCCTGCATTTTTCCCAGTTTATGAGTCAACCTTCCCTCCCACAGTAAAACAGATTCTGATGTTCATAAACTATACGTGAGCCACACGCTCACTGCTGTGTGGTTCCTACATAGTTAGTGCACCAGCAGAACCTGACTCACTGCTTTGCCAAGTGCATTGCAATGCTACAACTCTCAGCATTAGGTTCTACAGAAAAATAATACATACATACAAATAAAATAAAATCCTCTTCCACTGTGCGGCTGTTTCTTGAAAGATAACCTCTTCCTGGCCACATGCTGTGTGTCATCAGAATGTGGGACCAGTGGGGGCTGGTGCCATCTGAGAGTGAGTAGGCAAAACAGCCGTGCAGAGCAAAAGCATGTTCCACAGAGCCAATTCTCAGAAGTGGGTGAAGATCACTGCTTTGCAGCTGACTGAAAACATGCCAGGAATGTCCTACCTGCCCCCACTGCGTGCGTGTGTGTGCAAGATGGCAAAGAATCTGTAGTGGGTTTACAGCAGGAGAGGCACAGCAGATGCAACAACTTTCCATCAGGGAGTCATTCCCCGAAAATGGTATCGGGGCCATCAGGATAATCCTGGCCACATCACACTGAGGTGCATAACTCGGGGAATTCACCTTAGGATTCACAGGTTATCAGATGCTTGGACAAGGGAATGCAATTTCTTTTACATTCAGAAAAAAATATGCATAATTTGGGGATTTTCCCTAGTTTTGTGTAAAAATGGAGAAAACCCTTTTTGGTGACGCAGTTCCACGAGTATTTTTGCTGTGGGCCAAAGGCAACTCTTGCCAAGAAAAAAAAAAGGCTTTAGAGTCATATCAGCATTTCAGGAAAATGAGCATAAAACCTGCAACATGTGATAAATGTGCAAAAAAAAGACAAGAATGTTGTGACATCCACTTACCCCTGAAGAAGGATTCGCAGTCCAGCCTAGCTCAGCTGTAGCCGTCCGGGTATCCATCAAGGTTTCTGAGGACACATAAGGGAATCGAAATAAATGAATTACTAGCACTCTAGATATTTAGAACAAAATTACAAGCATACTGGAAGTGCATTGGGAGTCTGATTCTGTACATATTAATATCAATAACAAACCTCTTACTGACTTCAGTGGGTGCGAGATCAGACTCTTGGAGCTCTTTAGAAATAATACAATGGATCCCCCAATACACTGAACAGCTGCTGAAGTCCACATTCTTCACAGAGTACATCCGTGGAGAGACCCTCCTGTTTCTCAGGCAATCCTCCCCAGGAAATCAATCAGATGCAGTCCAGAGTAAAGACTCAGGACCAGACCTACTGTTAGCAAAACCCAGCACCCCACCTTACCCCTTGACTTAGAGCCATGGTTTTCAACCTGCGGTCCATGGATCCTCAGCCGTCTGCAGACTGTCTAACAGGTCCATAAAAGCCGATTATGGAGTCCCCACCTCCATTTGAAATTTCCAAAGGGGTCCACAAATAATAATAAAAAAAAAAGCTTGAAAACCCTTAAACACTATCTCTGAATTTGAGTTGACAGCCTAAAAAAATAGAAGCTAATTTTACCTATAAAAGATTGTTAGTGTGATAAGGTGTACTTCTAGAAGGCCCCGACTAAAATGCACAAAATCCCAGCTACATTATTACAATTAAGGAAAAGAGACCTGATGCAAAGTCCCAGCGTGTAGGCACATGAATACATTTGCAGAAGGTATATGAAGGGGTATGCCTGTAGCATGTCAGCTAGTGCACTGAAGCTGCCTGCGTGAACTCTCTTACTCTGCGGTAAGAGTTCAAAGCATGGTAAGCTGCCACACATTTATCAAGACTGAAGAGTGTGCACCCAAAGCAGTTATCACAGAGTAGCTAACATCCTGTTTCACCCTATGGCAAGTTGTTTGTGGATCCATAGACACTGATCCAGTTTCTTTTCCCAGTGAACAAGGAGACTGAGAGCAGCCAATTCTATGGTCTTTGCATTAGTCACTAACAGCTGGTCGCTTTGATCAACAACATTGGATATCCTGTTTTATGCATTGGCATCTGTTCGTTGTACTGAGCTGTTGCATACATTTATTATCCAACACGGCAAAAATCAGACAGATAAATGAATAATAAATAATAGCATCAGAGCGAGATTTTTTGTTTTGGAATGGTTTGTTTGTTTTCTTACGGAGGATTTTTGGGGGAAATAGTAAAAAGCTGTAATGCAGCTAATATTTTCCCTGTCCTCCTTTTACAAGATTGAAAATAATAGTGATAATGACAATATATACAGACAGATGGGAAAAATCCTTCAGGTTTTATTTATTTGTTTGCAGTAAGGCAGACGCACAGATTAATTTGCTTGGTTCCAGTGTCTTTACCAAATGTGAAAAGAAATTTGTCACTCATGTCTATCCTATCTGACTCTTCCCAACCACCCCTTTTGCTCAGTCAGATTTTTCCTTTATAGTCCAGATACTATCTAATATGCCTAAAAAGTCAGCACTTTCTCCCCAAGAAATTTGTACTCCACGGTCATATCAATATGAGGAAATGAAGGCTGGAAAGATAAACAGGAGGAGCCAAAAAGATGAATGGGTGGGAAATAAAATGAGTACAATTAAATGAATAATCCAAATGCTGTTGCGTCTAATCTCTCCGTGAACATTCCAGCCATCACAAGCGGGAAATATTAATCTTTCCACCCACCCTTTTGCTAGCTGCTCAGGGATGTGAGGTTACAGCAATCTGACCAGCAACCTCCACCCAGCCTCCCTTGACTAATGTTTCACATTCCCTCTTCCTAAGTGCTGCTGATTAGGCCTGGGTCCTGCAGAGGTGAAAGTGAAGTGAGTAGCATACGAAAGATAAGGAATCCCACCCAAATTAAGCACAGAAAAAAGGTTCAGAGATCAGTGGCGTATCTCAACTTCTAGTTTGTATCAAAACTCTCCTTACAATCACTGCATCTTTGTAAGGTAGTTATATGGCCCCATCACCACAATACCTAGGTACCTTACAAACTCTTAATGTATTTTTCCTTTCTTCCCCTGGGTGAGGACCAGAGCAGCAGACTGACTTGACCAGGGCCACATAGGGAGTTTGCAGGAGAGCAGAGACCTAAGCTTTGATCGGCCCAACTTGAGGCCTGGAATACCAGGCCTCTCCCTGTGAATATGGGAACACAACATTGCGTATGGCTTTGCCTCTTACCGCAGCAGAGATCCAAAATTTACTTCAGTAAGTCAAGCTGTAGATGCCATCAAGTCAAAGTACTTTGTTCCCTTTAGACTTCCCCGGCAAACTATCAATGGCCAACACAGTCACTACAGCTACTAGCAGCTTTCCAAAAAACACTTACAACTGCGTGACTCGTGCTGAAACGGTGAGAAGTGTCAGGGCTGAGAAATAGGATACACACAACTCTGAGGATGTATGCTGAGGGACAGAGGAGAGACAACCAAATCCAAGAGCGAGGAGAGATGGAAAATCACCACCGCAGACCTGGCGGGGGCAGTGGGTGGGAAGCCAAAGCAGCAGGTGTAATGTTGCCGAAAGCCATGCTAATGGAAAGAGCCACAGGTAGGGTGGTATCAGAATCTGGTTTGTAAGAGTTAACAGGAGCTCAAACCGAATTAAAAAAAAAGGTGGCGGATCGGGGTGGGGGGGCAGGGAGATAATTTTTAACGAATAAAAAATAGTCCTTGTCAGACCATGCCTCTCTTGGTCTGTCATCTGGTACCACGTAAACTAGTAAACCATGGTTGCACTGTTGGCGACTAAACCTGCACCCCCACCTGGGCTAGCCTGGGTAAAGAGGGCATGTGGGCACCCAGCTGGACTAAAAACAAGACTTTCTCAAAGGGTGGATAAGCTTCCTTGCAAGCCAACTGCCATGTATACCAGGAGGAGATGGGTACCACCAGGTCACTCTGCCCAAACTATTACTAATGTTGCAAGGTAACTCAACTAACCTCATTGAAGTGGGGGTGGGTTGTTACAGCATCAAAGGTGCCCCAACGGTTGCTGCAGCCTTAGGACTGACTTGACTTGACTGAAAGAATAGTAGCAGTTAATCTGGCCAGTGGAAAAAAGTGTAAAAAGAGAAAGGAAGGAAGAAGTTGTAGAATCTCCTTCATTAGAAGTTTCCAAGTGGTTTATATAGGGATGGGCCCACCTTGAACTGGAGTAGCGAAGAAGGGGGGAGAACAACTGGACTGGATGACCTTCCAGGGCCTCTTCCAGCCCTATTTTTCCCTTATTCTGTGACAAGAAAGTCAACAAAGTTGGCTATTTTCAAGCTTCTTTCTTAGTTTATGAACTGCTGGGACCTTATCCAACATGTTTTATCTATAACTTAATGCGGGTCAAAAAACGCACTTTTGGAGACGTGTGCTTCAGTCCCGCTTACTGAATTCCCATTCAGCCACATGCCTGACAATATTACTTGAGTACTTGGTAGCCCCAGAGCCTGGGTTTCCAAGCTCTTCATGTGTATTGCTTAAGCCAGCTACTTACACAATTCTACCGGCCTGCATCCTTTAGCACACTTTGGTATCAACACAGGTCAGCCTTAAGCTCCTCTACAAAAAGGGCGTTTCGCGAAGGGCCCTGTGTTTGCACAAATTACAAATATGATTTCCTCCCTCACAAGCATGCATCTGCAAGGACTGCCATACACCTCATTAAACAGCCATTAATCCTTACTGGAGTCGTTCAAATAAACAGGTGGGCGTGCCAATGCATAAATGAACATGCAGAAGCAAGTGCTGAGCCTTGGAAATGGGACCCAGCCTTCCATGCTAAGCATCCCCCTACCTTGAGTGCCTATTGTGGTACTTGAATGCCTCATGATTATTAATGGATTTTATCTACACAACAGCCTTATGAGTTAAAGTGTCAGCCTTAATTCAGAGATGGGGAATAGAAGCCCAAGGCAGATTAAAGTTCCTTGTCCAAGGAAGTCACACTGGACAGCTGTGTCCAAGTGGGGATGAACCCAGATCTCTTGAGTTCCTACCCACTAGACCAGCCTCCCTACCCTCCGTCGTAAATAAGGAAATGAATAATTCTACTAACCTATGTCAGCAAAGATTGTTCTCATTTACCCATAATTCCTCTCTTTCCTTCTTTTAATATATAGTCTGGCTGTGTTCAATTACAGGAAAGGCACTTTTAACCAGTGTTTATTTAGAAAAGATTTTCACTCCATCATCTCCCTTCCTGTGCAGCAGTTCAACACACTTATAACTGGCTTCCCCGGAGTGCTTTTTTTGGCGGTGCTCTGACACTGGAATGTACTTTTGATAAACTTCGGCCAGTAAGGTGCTTCCTCTGCACTGACTTCTGCAATGCCCCGGCTGTTAGAACTTGGCAGCGTTTGACATTGTTCAAAACTGTTGACTCGTGCAGTTAAAAAAAAAAAAATCATCGTTGTTAACAAATATGTTTTGCTTTTGCCCATCAGACTCTGCAGTGACAAGGGGGAGGTTCGCATCCTCCTCGTTGGAGCTCGACTTTCTTATCTGTGCCGCGGTGCATGACTGTAATACACGGGGGGATTAGTGTTAGCAGCAGCAGCCTGTCACACTGCTCTGCTCCAACATGACAAATGAGTGTTTGGTTCTATTACTGCAGGGTTCTTTCCGTTAGTCTCTTCGGTCTCCTCGGACCTATTCATTTATGGCAGATGAAAAGCTTCTGCAGACAGTGGATTAGAGGCTGACCCCAAGCAGGCCTCTCCCAGGCAGGGGAGGATGTTGCCTAGTCAAGGGTCACACATGTGCCAAATTACACAGCTCTCATCTCAGGAGAAAAAGCTGCATCTGTGGAACACTGAGCTGGAACTGCCAAGTGATTTTGCAAGAGGCTCTCTTCTTAAGAAATACTGGTCAGGAATGGGGCACAGCTGGGGGCAGGAGAGAGACAGCAAAGTTTTCTCCGCCTCCCTCTTATGTAAATGCATATCTTGCAGGGATCATAGGTTTCACCTTGGTAAAAAGGACTCCACCAACCCCATGCTCAAGGCCTGAGGGGTTCCTCCCAGCCAGGATCCTATCTCTAGCAAATCAGTGATGCAGCAGGCAGGCAGAGCTGTAAGAAAGAGATCTTTGCTAAGGATGCTGAGGCCAGAAAGTTCATAAGGAAGCAGACTCGCCCCAGCTTGCATTGCTGACCCCCTGGGATCACACAGAGCAAGCTCTCTCCTGAAACCCAACCCTCTCTCTCCACTATTTTACCAGCCACATCAAAAGAGTCTTTTTGGAAAGAAAAAGTCATAAGGGACTACAGTCCTGCCAGGGCCACGTGTAAATAAAACCATCAGCTGGGAGCAATCTGCTGCTGTAATACTTGTACCTGTATTTCTGTGAGGTTGTGTAGGCCTTTCTAGTATTCAGACAGCTACACGTACAGATACTCAGAACCTGAACCTGTGATTACCATCTAGATGCAAAATAGCAGGTTGTGAATAACCACATGCTTCAGAAGGCATAAAACAGCCATGTACCAGGCTGCCCAGGAGGCAGCTCTCTCTAAGGGGGCATTTGAAAATTTCTTACTCACTAAGCCCCACCTCGGTGGCACATCGGACAACACACACACAGCACCAAGGCAATCAATCACTTGGAGAAGAGCGGGGGACAGAAGGGAAGGGGGAGGGCGGTCAGGGGCCAGTGTAAAATTACTTTTCTTGGCTTGCTAATGAGGGAATTACAACGGATCACAGCCTGAGCATCATTAATCAGACAGGAAGCCTCAAAGCCGTCTCCCCATCCCTTCCATGTTGTTTTCACAATCTCACTTGTTGTTCCCTCATTCCTCTTTTCACACCTCTCCCTTTCTCCCTGTCCGAAAGCAGCATCTCCCTTGGTTTACTGTCACCTAATCTTTGATTCTCACCTCTCCTCTCCTTTTCAGGCCATCCGCTTGCTCCTTTTTATAGCTCTTCCCTATTTTTTTTCCTTTTCACATGTCTAATAACAGTCTGAAAAGTTGACAACTGCAACTGCAGGTCAGCATGTAATCCCATTAAGATCACCAAAGTCACAGTGTCAGGACCCCTACAGGGAAGTTCTTTAATACCTCCCAAAGCAAGAAGGGACTGAATCAATCTCCCAGGTCCCTTGAGAGTGACTAGCTATCTTCTATTTCTAGCGTGCGCGCAAGAGAGTAACCGCAAGAAATGCACTCTCTTTTCCTCCAAACTTCCAGGATGTGGCTCCACATTTACTTCACAGAAAAGGTGGAGCAAACATAGCAGACAGGTGTCTTCCCAGTCCTGTCTGAGAGTCGCATGGAAATAAGACTGCTTAAAACAAGGCTAAGTGGTCCAAAAGCTGCAGACAAGACATTTTACTTGACTAATCTGTATCAGATGGAAACCAAGAGGGTGCCATACTTTCATACAGACAACAACAAAAGCTGAAGTTTTGACAGAACTAACACCATAGGGGATACCTAAAAGTATCAAGCCAAAGAGCAAATTAACATGCTAAGATAATAAAGGCTTGTGCCCTGCATATCTCATCTTTCAATCTTCATCTGCTAAACTGCAGGGAATCTATAATGTAGCTTCTTTATTGTGCTTCCCACCCTCAAAAAAGGAGGAGCAGAAAAAGAATGAAAGTCAACCAGCAGAAAACAAAGTATGTACACACCAAGTTATCTATCCGGCTTAATTATGCAGAACTAGTTAATACCAACTAGGTTGGCTCTGTATTTAATTTTTAAGGAAATCTTGGAAAATTTCTAGACTGCAAGGTTCTTCTGAACTCCCTTCCAGCTGTTACTTGTGTTTTCTTTATTGGACAGTCATTAGCATATCCTGTCCTAGTGTATCCTAAATATCCCTTTCCACCACGTTGCACAGAAGGCTGAGGCACTGGAATGGAAAGGCAAAAGGTCTTTAACTGCAGCATTAAAGCCTAACCTGAAACATCAGGTGGTGTATTATAACGACGTGTGCTCAAGGTAAAGAAACACTCTGAATGACATATTCTGCAACCCTAGAAATCACACATTTCTATTACTCATTATTTTGCACTGGCAGCAAACGTACACAAACCCTAATCAGAAATGAAGCTCATCGTGCTAGGTACTACGCTTCCATACAACATGCGACTTTCCCCCAACAAGCTTACGCTCTTGATACATATACGGCCTTTTAAATATCCATCTTACTGAATTCCACAAGGTTCTTAGACCAAGTATTTGGGTACATAGGGCACTTTGAATGTTTATTATGATATGCTGAAAGTGATTAAAATGTGGCTGATGCTCAGAAATAATATGTATAAAGCCTATGCAACTAACACATTATGTCATTGTTAAGAATGCAAACAATTGCCAAACCCCAGACATGTGTAGCAGCTTAAAGTTGAGCTATTTATTGCGTACTCATTCTACAGCTCCTAGAACTGGTACAAGATTATAAGCCATGTTGTATGAAATCGACATCATGCATGCTGTTGCAGCTCTAAATCAATGGGACGACCCCTGCGGCAAAATTTATCCCTTAAATAATATCTCTAAGTCCCTGCAGTGTTCAATAAATCTCTTTAATTGGATGTTCTGTATAATGTTATTTTCCAGTACAGGTAAGATACGTTTCCTAGTACGCTTGACACACCCTGAGCTGCTATTCCAGCTGGATTTCATACATTTATAGGAACACTAATTTTACTTCATCATACATTTCCAGCCATCTACAGTGGCTTCACCCAGAGTAAATGTTCCCCAAGGTTTTCACTGATGCAGCTATAACCCCTTCTCTCCTTAGTCTCCAACAGCATGGCTCAAAAACTCTAGACTTGCAAGTTAGAAGAAAATCAGGAAGGCAAAAGTGCTCATTTCAAAGCTTATTTGAATTACTCAAACTTTCTGGAGGGGACAAAGGACTTCCCTCACAGCTATGCTCTCTCCTTGTTCCAAGACTTCCTCTTTGCACCTCTGACTTCTTCTCACAACAGAAATCTAAAAGGGAGCTGGTTTGCTGAGACCTCATGACAAAGATCCCACTGTCATCACTTCTGCAACAGGAAACTCATGCCAGAACCAGAAATGAAGACAGCCCTCCCAAAGTCCATCTTCCATCCACATCCCCCAAGCTGTCTACCCCAGAAAAATGTCTTAGACATTATGAAAATGGACATCTTATAAAGAACACTAACGGGACTCACCCCAAGTGCATGCTGAAGAGATCTCTCATCAAAAGAAACAAGCAGAGGGGAGAGGGTGGAAGGGAAAAGGAAGGAAAGGTGAAGACCCTTCTCAGACCTCAGCAAAGGTTCAGCATCAGTGGGATCCCAAGGCCAGCAGATCTGGGTCCATTATTGTATTTCCATTCCCATCTGCCTATCCCTGCTCTCCCTACCTGCTCCCTTCCTGTGCAGCCCAGAGCTAATTCGGTAATGCTGCCTACTAGGACTGAACCCCTTTTTAAAGGATTCACCTTGCATCTGTATTCCCAAACACTAAAGTGCAGAGTACGGAGTGCATGCTTGTTTGCCAACTCCTTGGTGAGACCTGCACAAAGGCACACCTCACTGCAGCAATGAAAAGAGCCATCACTTGTGCATGATTCTGGAAAAATACATAGTTTATGACAAGGACACAAGAAGCAGCAGCTGCACAATGTGCTCCCACCATCCTGAATATCCTGTTATAATGGGTCTCTCAGCATATTCACTTGAAAGTAAGCAAGCCCGTGTTTAGTGACCTGAGTTTTCATCAGATAAAACCGACCATTAGTTAGGGCTGTGCGAAGCTTTGGGTGCTGATTTGATTCAGAGGAGAGTCGGCGGCTGAATCTCCAAATCCGAATCAAATCAGGAGACCAATTAAAAGGTATGAATCAATTCAAAGCCCTCCAAATCAATTCGAAAATGATGCGGAGAGCTTCAGAGATTCGGGCTGCCCCTGCTCGCTGTCGCAGGGAGATGGACCCGGACTCCATGCTGGTAAGTAGGGAGCGGGAAAGGGGGGCTGGAGGAGGGAACCATGGGGGGACCCCTGCCAGGCCCCATCCCCTGCCTGCTCCCCCAGCCCCGAGTGCCCCCCTGACCTCTGCCTGCTCTCCTAGCTCTCCCTCTCCCCATGGCTGCCCTACCTGGCCCAGCTCCCAGCTCTTAAAAAAAAAAAAAAAAAAAAAAAAAAAGGGGCCCTACTCACCAGGTCCTGCAGCAGACTCAGGTCTTCTAGCAATTCATGGCAGAGCCCCCCCACGCAGTGTGGAGCAGTGGGGGGCAGCAAGGATTGCACGCCTAGCAGGAGCCAGTGAGTTGGGCCTTTTTTTTGTTTTGTTTTGGGTTTTTGGGGGGGTTTTTTTGTTTGTTTTTTTAAGCGCCAGGAGCTGAGGCCAGGTGGGGCAGCCATGGTGGGGCTGGGAGAGCAGGTGGGTGATAGGGCTTATTTGGAGATTCAGCCTATATTCAGCAGCAGCCAAATCTCCAAATGAGATTCGTCTGAATTGATTTGGGACAGTGATTCAAATCACCTAATCAAATCGCTCTCCCCTGAATCAGCCAGACCTGAATCTGAATCCAAAACCGAAACGAATACTAGCCGCTTTGCACAGGCCTACCGACCACGCAGGAGTGGCTGGAGCCCTTGTTAGGGAAAGAGGAACTCTGTTAGAGAAACTTAAGTTCTGTTAGAGTGAAGAATCTTCAGCTGTATACAGTAGATTTTCTTTAATGGACACATTACTTTAAACTAAGCCTTCACCATCTGTTCCACTGCCTAATTATCAATACAAAAACAAACGTCTACTCACAATTACACCAGTAACAAGTAAAGATGCCAGCAATTAGAATGCACGAACATACTCTTTGTGGAACAGGATATCCATCTGTGATGTTATTCTCACGTTCCAGACACAAATTGGTTGGAGAGGAGGGGTGTTGGGGAGGGCTTGCTTGCTCCCAAGAGCAGCAAGTAACCTTGCCCTGCTTGCATTTCTTCTCCTGACTTTCCCTGAAAAAGGTTCTGCAGAGTTAGATGGGATGCAGAGGTGATGGATGGGGTAGGATGAGCAGTGTCAGAGTAATTGAAGGTAAGCTAGTATAATTTAATCATTGGTAGTTCCTCACAAGTGAGGATGATTGTCTTCTTTGATTGCTCTATCTGTGGGTCCCAAGATGGCCAATGAGGCTGATCCAGGATTGACAGACTTTGTTGCAACTTGGGCATGTGTTTCCATGTAGGGTGGGTGGCTCCAAGTTCTCGATTTGATGTGTGACATGCTGTTTCTGCCACTCCCACTTCTCCATCCAGTTGTCGGCGTAAGGTTTCAAAGAACTGAAATCCCTGCAAGACTCTTACTCTATTTGGAGCAGTTCTGGTCAATAGTTTCTTACAAGTTGATGTTGATGTTGCATTTTTTCAAGCTGGCCTTGTGGATGTTCTTAGAGCACTTTCTCTGCCATCCTCCTGAGCATACACCTTGACTGAACTGGAAGAATAAAACTTGCTTCTGGAATCTGGAGTCAGACACCCAGATGACTTGGGCCCAGCAAAGTTGCTGTCAAATGATCATCACCTTCACGCTCATGATGTTTGCTTGCAAGAGGATGCTAATATTGGTGCTTCTGTCTTCCTGCTGGATTCAAAGGATCTTCTGCAGACAGTGTTGATGGTACTTCTTCAGCAACTTGAGGTATCTCCTGTATGTGGCCCATGTCTCAGCTCCATAAAATAAGTGGGGATCATGACTGCTTGATAAACCATGAGTTTGGTTTCAGATCTGATATCACAGTCTTTGAACACCAGTTTCCTTAGGTGTCTGAAGGCTACCCTTGCACTTCTGAGGTGATGTTGGATTTCTTTGTCAATATGTCAGCCTTCTGCAAGAGATGGCCTCCAAGGTATAGGAAATTTCTCCAGAATCTCATCATGAATCTGAATTAGTAGAGCTGGGCATTACTCATTAAGAGCTTGTTGAAGGAGAACCTCAGTTTTCTGAATGTTAGGCGTCAGTCCTATTTTCTCGTATGCCTCGGTAAAGATGTTGATGATTACCTCAAAGTCTGCTTCTAAGTAAGCACACACTACAGCATCATCAGGATACTGGAGCTTGATGACTGAGGTTGGGATGGTCTTGATTTTGGCTCTGAGTCAGGTTAAGTTAAATAGCTTACCATCCATTTGGTATTTTATCTCCACTCTGACTGGAAGCTTTTTGGTGGTCTGATATAGCATTATAGTAAGGAATATCAAGAAAAGTGTTGGAGCCCGGCTTGTAAAAGAGCTGTATGATTGGTCAGAGCTCCAGTACAAAACTGGAGACTGGCCTGTTGAAAGTCTCTGGGTTAGGGCCAGAAGGGAGAGCAACAAGGGTGATGTTGTGGTGAGGGTCTGCTATAGATCACCAGACCAAAGGTGCTGAGGGAGTTGGCTGATGTGACTGCAGAGCCACTGGCCGTCATCTCTGAAAACTTATAGCTATCAAGAGAGGTCCCAGATGATTAGAGAAGGGCAAACAGTGCCCATATTTAAGAAAGGGGAAAAAGGAGGATCCAGGGAACTAGTCCAGTAAGCCTCACCTCAGTCCCTGGAAAAATCATGGAGCAGGTCCTCAAGGAATCCATCTTGAAGCACTCGGAGAAGGAGATGATTGAGAACAGCCAGCATGGATTCACCAAGGGCAAGTCACGCCTGACAAACCTGACTGCCTTCTATGATGAGGTGACTTGCTCTGTGTCGTACCTTGACATTAGCAAGGCTTTTGATGCGGTCTCCCACAATGTTCTTGCAGGCAAGCTAAGGAAGTACAGGCTGGATGAATGGACTGTAAGATGAATAGAAAACTGGCTGGAGCATCAGGCTCAGAGGGTATTAATCAATGGCTCAAGATCTAGTTGGCAGCCAGGATCAAGAGGAGTGCCCCAGGGGTCACTTTTGTTCACCATCTTCATCAACAACCTGGAAGATGGGATGGAGTGCACCCTAAATAACTCTGCAGATGAAACCAAGCTGGGGGGAGCAGCTGGAGGGTAAGGCTAGGATTCAGAGTGACCTAGATAAATTGGAGGACTGGGCCAAAAGAAATGTCATGAAATTAAACAGGGACAAGTGCAAAGTCCTGCACTTAAGAAGAAACAATCCTATGCACGAGTACAGGCTGGGGGCAGACTGGCTGGGCAGCAGCTCTGCAGAAAGGGACCTGTGGTTTACAGGGGACAATAAGCTTAATATGAGCCAACAGTGTGCCCTTGTTGCCAAGAGAGCTAATGGCGTATTGGGCTGCATTGGTAGATGTGCTGCCAGCAGGTCAAGGGAAGTGATTATTCCCCTCTGTTCAGTACTGGTGAGGTCACATCTGGAGTATGGTGTCCAGTTTTGAAGAAAGGATGTGGACAAACTGGAGAGAGTCCAGTGGAGGGCAAAAATGGTTTAGGGGCTGGGGGACATGACTTCTAAGGAGAAGATGAGGAAACTGGATTTATTTAGTCTAGAGAAGAGGAGACAAAGGGGATTTAATAGCAGTCTTCAACTCCCTGAAGAGTAGTTTGAAAGAAGATGGAGCTGGACTGTTCTCAGTGGTGGCAGATGACAGAACAAGGAGCAACGGTCTCAAATTGCAGCAAGGGAAGTTTATATTAAATATTAGGAAGAATTTTCTCAGTAGGAGGATAGTAAAGCACTGGAACAGGTTATCCAGAAAGGTTGCAGGCTCTCCATGCTTGGAGATTTTTAAGGCCCAGCTAGACAAACCCTTGACTGGGGTGATCCAGTTGGGGCTGATCCTGCTTTGACCAGGGGGTTTGGATTAGATATGACCTCCTGAGGTCCCTTCCAACCCTCATTTTCTATGATTATAACTCCTCTCTTAACCCCAAAGGGATTTGCGATGCATCTATTACTAAGAACCAACACATGTGTACCATCATGGAGCAGGCAAAGTATGGTGACACATTTCAGTAGGCCTCTGTAATTCAAAAGGATCCTCCTCAGCACTTCTCATTCAGCTGACAAAATTGGAGGCTTTTGTGAGGTCATGTACAGAGGTTTAATTTATACGAAGGGGCAGAAGAATGCACCTGTTGCAAGAAGAGCAACTAATCACAGGGTGAAAGGCAATATAAAATAAAGCATATATTAAGGCAGCAGGGCAAAGCAGAAGCTCGGATACTTTCCCACTTTAGGCATCTAGGGCTTAGCTTCAATTCATTCCAAAATCATGCCTCAGGAGGGTGATCCTGCTACATCTCCAAGGTACTCCAGTCTCATTCACTCCATAAGCAGCCTAAAAGCCCCTCCAGGCTAACCTCATTCTCACTTGCAGAGGCCCATACCTCTTCAATTCTGGCAGTGGGAAGCAAGCAGTCTTCTGGACCTCCAGAAAGTGATCCTGTCCTGCCCAGGGAGGCACAAGCGTCTTTCCCATTCTCTCTCTGTGCAGAGTTAGGAGCAGCTCTCATGTCGGGATCAAGATCCTTCAAACTTACTAAGAGGGGAGATGCAGCATTTGAACCCAGCTCATGCAGAAGAGATGCAGATGTCTCTCCTTGCATTTGACAGGCAGCAATATTAAATTCAATGTCAAGTAAGGGGTTGAGGGGAACCAGTAGTGATAGCTATCTGTTGCCCAACAGCGCAGTGTTCGAGACACTTGCTGTAAAATGGGGCACCCCGGCTTCTAGGCCCACCTCACCCTGTGAGGATTTGAATCCATGCCTCCTGCTTCCCTGGAGAATGCCCCAAAGATCAGGCCACAGACTAGGCAAGGCTGAGGATAATCTCCTCTTCCCTGTTGCAGTAGATAAAAAGGAATACAAGAGTCATGGGGCAGAAAAACAGTAAGGCATAGGGAGTGTAAAAAGGCAGCCCAGGGAGACGGTCATTGCCCTAGAAGGGGGAAGGCCTGGGTTCTGGCCCAGTGCTACTGGTGGTTTTATTTTTTTTAAAATGAATGACCCCAATTTACCCACCCCCTGAGCAATTGCCTTATCCATAAGCCTACTGGGCAAAAAAAGGGCACCAGCATCGCATCTTAGTGCCAGGCAATCACTGTGTGGCTTCTATCCAACTATAAAGATCTGGGATCTTTAACCCCTTACCAGACAGGGTTACAAGATAGGACTATAGGAAAGTAGAGATGGACCTCACAAGCTCATCTAGTCCAGCCCCCTGCTCAAGGCAGGATCATCCCTGACTACACCATCCCAGTCAAGGGTCTGCCCAACTTGTCCTTGAAAAATCCTAAGAATGGAGATTCCACAATTTTCTCTAGCTAGCTTGTTCCAATGCTTGACCACTTACATAGTCAGAAAGTTCCTCCTAATCTCCTCCTAAATTTCCCCTTGAGGCCATTGCTACTAGTCCTGTCTCCTACGGCCACAAAGAAAAACCAATCTCCATCCTCTCTGCAATCACCCTTCATTATGCAAACAAAGTTAAATGCCTAAGTGGCTATACTTGGTTGCTTCCCAACCTATGCAATAGGCTAAGCCCAGTTTCTTATGGATCTCATTAGATTAAGATGGAGGTAACATAAGCAATCTCGATGCTTTGGGGGAATTTCGGCTGTTGTGTAGGATGGAATAGGATCATATTTAGTGACTTAAATGACTCAAAGCTTCATAACTGCCAATTAGAGTCTTAGAGGTGGAATGAGACCTGGGATCTTACATCATCTTATGTCATCATTCTTCCCGCTAGGAGGTAGTTCCTCGAAGAACCATATTTGAACCTCAGGGAAACGAAGACATACTTTTTCATTGAGATCTGCTATCCAAACTATATACCAAACTCCATATTTCAGGCTTCCCTTGTGCAGAAGAACATGCTTGACAGTTGCCCACAACAAAAGCATCTAGCAAACAGAAAGGAGAGATCATAATGGGACAAAAGGAGTTCAGTGGAGCCAGTGCATTATTTAGATCTGGCAGACAGCAGACACCAAGAAGTCAAGAACAGGTTACATTACAAAATCTGGAAAGCAAAAAGTAAGATAAATAGGATCTTCTGCTATGAGAGACTGGGAAGAAACATCTATGACCAGTGCATTCTTCAAGGGAATCCTTGGCTCAGTTGGTTTATCTTCAAACAGGAAACACAGAAGCTCATCACTGAGAGAGAGCAATCATGGACATTGTCCTAAGTGAAAAGGGAAAGCTTTCTTGTAGATGGTCATAGGCATAAAGTGTAGGCAAGACTGGGAAGATCAAAAGGGAAAAGCAGAAATTAAGTTAAAATGAGAAAACAGAAGAAGTGATTGTAACAGATGGCAAAAAGGTTTAGAAAGAAAGCCAGCTACTGGAAACAATGAGAGAGGCTTGCCAAGCTCCCCAGCATGAGGTGGTACATCAGACTCGAGACCTGCACGGAGAGCAGAACTTTGGAGAGAAGAGTGGGAGAAGGAGAAACCCGACAGCTCTGAATTCCTGGTCTTGGTCCAGTCAATAGCCAGTAAGCACCTACGCCACACAGCATCTTTACTTCACTGTTTGCTATCCCTTACTGAGAAGGTTAAAAGGGAAGGGAGAGGAAAGTGTCTTCTGTTTATTGGAGCTAGTTCCCTCTGTCTGAAGATGGAAGCATACCAGTGTGGGGAGCGTGGAGGTGCAGGAAGCACATGGTTTGAGTCACTCCCTGAGCATCTCAACTTTTTGCATAAGGGTGAGTGAGTAAGAAGGAAGCCATAATATCCATGAACCTATGTGGAAAGCTTAGTGCCTCCTGCAACCAAAAGAAGCTGCATCAGGAAAAGTCATCCTCATCCTGTGCAACCTTGCAAAGAGACACGCACAGCCACTGGGGAGGAGGTGTGCTCAGTCTGGACAGCACGTTCTGTCCAGAAGAAATCTCCATCACCAGAGTCGATATACTTTAACGCGTATCATCCACCAACTGCAATGTCTAAAACAAAAATGGCCAAACTGCAGCACGCACGCCGCAAGCATCGTGGACAGCCACTGTGCTTAGCATGCAAAAAAGCCTGCAGGGGGAAGAGCAGCAGGGCTTAACTTGTGGCACAGCTGCCAAAAATGTTGGCCATCACGGTTCTGAAGGCTTTCGGCTATATCCCAGCTTGGGTGGATTTTCAGGGAGTCTGCAAAAAGTATGCTCATAACTCCCTTCATAAATATCATGTCCCTACCCCAAGCAGGGGGTTCCAAGTTTGGAAATAATCATCAGCAAAATAGGCAAAATAAGGTATTTTCTCCTAACTTCACTCTTAGAAATGCCCAAACCATTTTAGCCACCACTTTCAACAAAGGTTTGAAACAGGAAAAAAAGCCTGAGGCAGGCGTCCAGAGTGAAACACTGCAGACCCAGGTTAAGAAACAGACAAATGAGCAGCATAAGGCAACCTTAACTATAGGTGGTTCTACCAGTTCAACTACAATATGACTTTTATGATAGCAAACCGCATGACTGAGATCACATCAGGACTTTTATTGCTACTCCCTTTTACTCTCCTGCTCATAATATTTTGTATTTGCTGACAATAGGCTTCAATGCAAAGCTTACTGAAGTAGATGGAAAGACTCCCATAGATTTCAATGAGATATTTGCTGTTCTATGCGAGTGAGGGGGATCAGACTCCAGTCACTGGTGTTTAATTATGTAACTCAATGTTGCCATTGTAATTTTGGTCAGAAAGTAATGATTGCTACAGCGCAAAATTCAGAGATGAAAGACCATGATCCAGTTGAGATTCACCTCCTCTAGATTTCCTTTTATGGGCTAGGCCTCGAAACAATGAATGAGAAAAGCAGAGAATCTTGTGCAGTGACACTACAGGGAAAGAGACAGCCAGCGCAGATCGGGCCTGCAGAGAGCCTATTATTCAGGAGAACCTCGGTACAGTTTTCATTCCTAATTAGAAAGGAGGGCAGCCTCCACTGAGCTCTGCACTGTGCTTCTCATGCGCTGGATGAGCTGGCGCCTGGTACCGAAGTGTGCATTTTGAGCACCAAGACATCTCTCAAAGCTCTCCCACAGCCGCCAGACATTTTAATTATGGTGCTGGAGAGGTAGGCGAGGTAAGAGTGGAATCACCCTTTCTCTATTTGATAAGCATTCCTCTTCCTAACAGTTTCCTAAGAGCACCAGCTCCCGAAAGAGCCGCTTACAGTATCTATATGCTTTCAATCAAAAATATTACAGCAACAACTAATTATGGCCCATCATTCCCATGGCTCTTTGCCTTTAATGGTGCATTCTTGCTGCTGTAGAATTACAGTGGAACTGCTCTGCAAGTGCATAACGAGCAATCCCCATCAATCTCCCGTGGATTCATTATGATCAAGGATTATCCACAGAATAACAAAACGAGTTTGAACCATGGAGGAGCCTTTAAACAACAAAACAATTCAATACTAAGCATTTTGCTGCCTATCTTTTTTTAAATAAAAAGCCCTTTAGACTTTTGCATTTATAATGGGCCTTCTAAAGCAGGGGAAAAGAAAGGACACATTGGTTTTTGGAGGGCAATACTGGTCTGGGCAGTGCTACGCATAGTCTCTTTTCCATACAAATAGATCTAGGTGGACAAAATCTCAATCTTGGTTGAAGGTCAGCTGAGCATTAACTGTGCCACTTTGGGCAAAAATAAAAAAAGCCCCAGACACAGAGGAAGTCCCAGCATTTTCTTGGAATCCAGTATTGACACGCATTTCAACAAGGCACGCTACACCAGAGACACATGTCACAATGAAACATAGAAAAATGCAGTGAAATAACATATTAGGTACCTTCACCCAGCAACAACAACTTTGTGAATATCTGGCTATATGCTGGAAGAAATTCTATACATCTATCAAGGAGCAAATCTTATTTTTCTTTATGTATGTGACATTAAGCTCTATAGTACTTGTTGCAGACACCGCATAAAGTATCTATTTAGATTTCTAAACTTACAGACAGAGGCACAGGCACACATGCACAAATACAAAAAAAAATCGTTATATTGTGTATTAGTTAAGGTCAGGATACAGAAAATATACAGAGGGGTTGTATCTCCTTTTGGCTGTGCTGCAATCATAAGCTCTTAGCATAAGCTCTAGTTGGAACGTCTGCTTTCACAGGGCTCTAGAGCCATCGTCTCCAAAGTGGGGTGCATGCA
>NW_017728929.1:6292627-6310414 GCF_001723895.1 Crocodylus porosus | reverse complement strand
TGCATGCACCCCACTTTGGAGACGATGGCTCTAGAGCCCTGTGAAAGCAGACGTTCCAACTAGAGCTTATGCTAAGAGCTTATGATTGCAGCACAGCCAAAAGGAGATACAACTCCTCTGGTGAGCACTGCCACTGCTGGTCCCCTCCTTTCCTCTGCTGCTGAATTCAGCTGGAAGGAGGAAAAAAGGTAAGGATAAACAGTAGCAGCATTCACCCCTTGGGCTCTAGAGCCACACAGAAGGAGAGCTGGTAAGCTCAGAGCGAACTGCTCATATGGAGCTCTGCAAGAGCCTGTGCTGACCAGGCAATGAGCTCAGTGCTCACTGTGCTCTCACAGCACAGACAAAGTTGTAGGTTGAACCCTCCTTGCCCGGTTCTTGGACCATGAGAAAGGGGCTGCTAGAAAGCTGGGAGTCCAGATGAGGCTGTTAAGTTGTGCAGGGAAAGGAGCTTTAAGGTGGTTTACAGTGGATGAGTAATTTGTGCTATTTTTGACCTAATTTTGATCACCATACCGTTTTTGATGGGTTTTCTTATTATTTTTTTTTATTTAAAAAAATTAAAAAGAAGCAGAGATATGCCCATTTTGAATTACAGGCAGTCTTCAGACTGGCAACACAATTGGTTCCTGAAAACTGCATCTTAAGTCGAAACGTCATAACTTGGAACTGATTTTCGCGTAGGAACAATGTTATAAATGGGGGATTGGTTCTTAAACGAAGTTCCAATACCCTATTTTCACCAAGAATAACCCAGAAGTTTGTACTCAATCAATTACAGATGAGTAATATAGCTACAATAATGTATTTATATTGTAAATAGCAATCATATTGATTTGGAAGGACTTCTTTGAGGTGACTTTGCTGGACTCTTTGAAGGGCTCTTGGCTGGAGTCTTCTCAGGAGTCTTGGCTGCAGGTTTTTCCGGAGTCTTGTCTGCTTTCTTAAAGAAAGTATCCAAGGAAGTTTGGACAGATGTTCCCCTCTTTTGTTTGTAAATTTCTCTGTAGCAGCTGTACATGTTGGATATGCCCCTATTCACTGATGCACTGCATTCAATGTTGGGGTCGCGTTCCTCAAACAGGGGCACGGCAACTTCCAAATATTGAAATGCCTCAGGCAACACTTTGCTGTCAAGACTTTGAGGAGGAGTCTCTTCAACAGTGGGTGCATCTTCTTCTTCCTCTGCCACTTTTTGCTGTTCCAATTCAATGTGGTCCTCATTAGTTAATTCTTCAGACTGTGATGCCAGCAACTCATCAACATCTTCTGCTGCAATGTCTAAGTTGAGTTCTTTGCCCATTTCAACAACATTTTGGCCACCTCTTCAACAGTGTTTGTAAAGCTTTGAAAGTCAGATACAAACTCAAGACACAATTTTCTCCAAACACCATTCACATGTGATTGTTTGGCTTTAGTCCATGCCTCACCAATGTTCTTAACTGCATGGTAAATGCTAAAGCCCATCCAGAATTCCTTCAGCGTTGGACCACCTTCCTTCTCAATTGCCCTGATGGTCTGGACAAATGTGTGCCTAAGATAGTAGGCCCTGAAGGATGCAATTAGCCCCTGGTCCATGGGTTGCAACAATGAGGTAGTATTATGGGGCACAAACACCACTTTGATGTCAGGATGCACGTCATCAAGAACGGCTGGATGACCAGGAGCATTGTCGAGGATTAACAATGCTTTAAAAGCAAGACTGTTTTTGCTGCAATAATCCCTGACACTTGGCACAAAATGATGATTAAACCAATCCTCAAAAATGTTTTTACTGACCCATGCCTTGGAATTTCCCTTGAAAGCTCTGGGGTCTTCTGAACGGTACACAAGTAAAGGTTTACATGTAAAGTCACCTGCAGCTATGGCACTGAGCAAAAGAGTGAGCCTATCTTTAGCAGCTTTGTACCCTAACATGGATTTCTCCTCTTTGGCAACGTAGGTTCTCAACGGCATTTTTCCCCAAAAGAACCCAGTTCTGTCAACTTTAAAAACTTGCCAAGCACAATACCCACGTTCTTCAATGATTTCAGCCAATGTCTCAGGAAGAGCAGAAGCTACCTCCTCATCAGCACAGGCAGCTTTACCTGAGACCCTGATGTTATACAAATTGGCCCTGGCTTTAAAATTCATAAACCACCCCCTCCTTTCATTAAAAAGACTTATCATTAGAACTCTCCCAGCCCCACCCCTACCCCCATTGTTTCTTTAGATCACCATAAAGTCTCCTAGCCTTTTCTTGAATTATGCCTAAACTCACAGGAGCACAGCATTGATTTTAATCCTCTAGCCAAATGATCAACAGTTTCTCAACCTGAGCAATAAGTCCAACACGCTGCTTAGTTGCCACAGTTGACTACATAGGAGCCTAGCGCTTAGCATGCTCCTGAATTCTTACCTTGTCTTTGGATATCCCCATGATACTTGCTCAGGGGATATCCAAAGCTCTACTGATTTCAGTTGGCATCTCACCTTTTTCAGACCTCTTAATTATTTCCATTTTTGTTTCCTTAGTAATTGCTCTACATTTCTTAGAAACATCACTTGCACCAGATTTATGCTTTTCTTCCATTATTATGGGCAAAGAAATACTAAATTTTAAGAAAAAGTTTGGAAACACAAAGATTCACCATGTAAAAATGGCATCAGAGCAGCAACTGAGTGTCTTGAATTAGGGAGGTGGGCAGCACAGTGGATTGGCGCTGGGAGATGAGCGGTACACTGAACTTGTTCACTGGCATGACATTGGATTGAGCATTGTAAAGTTAAAACAGAGATCAGAAAGTTGAGACAGTGTTGATTTGTAAACACTAAGTGCATTTGTCGTAAATCGAATGTCGTAAAGTCATTCTCATCATGACCATCTCCAAGAATGGTACAGTCACAACTCCTACTATCTTAGGACAAAGTTTCCTGAGAATAGTTGTCCCCAGAACCTTTTAAACACATCTGAATCAGCACAGGAAAAGAATCCATTGCTCTGTTCAGATCTGACAGCCAAAACTACAGCAGCAACGTGGATAAAGAGATTAAAATATGACATTGGTGTCCCTGCCCCCAAACAGTGACAGTGATTAGACTCATGGTTGCGGTCCATTAATGTCTCTAGAGTTAATATACCATTTACTGTTGCTGTCTGCCTTTTTTTAAAAAGTGATTTAGGGGTGATTTGGTTCAATCTGTATTCCCCTCTCAGGATCAGACCCTAATATAGTGCCTGTGGACTTAACAGTAGCTATGAATAAGTGTGTGTTTTTTGTAAGTGCAGGCACTGCACAGTTGGGCATGTACCCCCAGAGGTGCTCAGCTTTATTGGCCTAATCCTGCGAGACACTGAACATCCTTAAGCCTATTGAAGAAAGCAGGAACTGAAAAAGCTCAGGACATTGTGAATTGTATGGGACACAGAAAGAGAAGGGTCATCTGCGCATCCCTGCTCTGCTTCTGCTGTTTACAGGGGCCTGACCCAACGTGCGTATGTGCTGTTGGACTAGCTCGGGCTGAGCATTGCAATCCATTCATCATAATCTTATTGAGAGGAGACACAGTAAATCAAAGAGACAACCTGCCTGCAAACAAATTACAGAGGGGAAGAGAGAGAGAGAAAGGGAGAAGCACAGAGGGGAAGCAAGCCAGAGAGATAAGAGAAAGGGAGGAAAAGATAAAAAATTAAAATAAAAAAAAAGAGCACGCGTCATGGGAAAAAGGAAGACAAAGAAGAATTCTGATCAAATAAAGGGGGAAGGAGACACACAAAAGGTATTTGTTCAAATAACTAATTTTTCCAAATTACGAAGTATTTGTGGGAACTGTTTTCCATCTTCCTTCTACTGAGTTCCAGTAAGAACTATATAAAGTACAGAGATTCCCACTGCTTCCTAACTTGTTAGCCAGTATTTTTGCTCTTAGGAAGAGCTAATTTTTGCTTCCCATGATTATTTTTCAGTAGAAGTGCCCCAGAAATATGTATGGACATATATTTAATTCATATTGGAGCTTTGTATTGTAACATACCTTGAGGAGGACAGGGGTGTTCTAGCAAAGGCAGCTACTTAAAGTTACTGAAGCTTTGAAATACATAAGCCAGTGGTTCTCAACTTTTTTTAGACTCAAGGCACCCCTCTGAAAATGTCAGCTCTTAGTTTTCACTCCTTTTTCAACTACAGAAAAATAATAGTTATTTTTGTGTTGCAAAACTCAGAAAGTCCACCACAGGCCAGAATGGTTTTGACACTGTGGATTCCTATTTGAAATCTCTGGGTTTATCTTGAGAATCATGTTTGCACACCTAACAGTAATAACACTATGTGGCACCTTTGAAAGGATGTTGAGGCACCAAAGGGTGCTGTGAAACCCTTGCTGAGAATCAGTGGTAAAACTCTGAACATCTGGTCAATGCTTTCTCGTTCTGATAATCAAAAAAATCTATTTCTACTAATTTAGGCTTGGGGTAATATATTCCATGGAGCTCTCTTAGCACTTTACCAAAAGGAAATATATAAATATATATACAGTCTCTCTACACATACACACTAATAATATTTGAGGGTGGGGGGAGAGAGAGAGAGAGAACAAATTATTACAACAAAGCAAAAATAACAAAGAAAACCCCCCAAAAACCCGAAAGCAATATCAGTTTTTCCCAAGACACCTGCTCACGCTCTCCCACACCATGAATGTCAGCATTCCAGTGCCCCGCAATAACAATCCCAGCATCCAAACCAATCTAAAAAGGAAACAGTATCATTCAGAGCAGCTCTTCCAGAATAATATCACTGACCCAGTTTAATGCTCACTCTCTACTTTCTCAAAACTGGATAGCTGGTAATCATTGGAGGAGATCCAGTTTCAAGCGGTGGCATCTTATGGAAGGATCAATGTATTTTTGTGCAGCAGTCAACTCTAAGCTTTGAGAAGGAGCCTGGCTAATAAAATAGCAACCGGGCTGCTGGCTTCCGCTTCCCAAGATGGACAAAGTTCTCACAAGCAAACTTGAGTCCCAAACTTCCCTGAGTCTCTGAATCTTAAAGAGAAAATGTTGTTAAGTATGACTCCCAAGAGGGCCTAGTTCTTGAACACGATTGTCTCAAGAAATTGGTAGAAATAGGAGGTGAGGAAACTGTTCACGGAACCCAGCTGAGAAAACAACTCCGTGGCAGAAAAAATCTCTCTACGACCTCCCTACACACGCATGCTCTGCATGGTTGTTATCTGATACGTTTATAGAGACAAAGGATTTTTTTGCCTCCAATATAGTACTAAGTTATAAATAAACCCAACTTCAAAGTCTTTGGCCATCCTCAAATTGAAGGGAGCCTTTCCATCACTGCTCCCATCTCCTGCCCCAACGCTTCCTTGTTCCTTTGCCCTTCCTAGCCACCAGATCAGCTATGAGCCATCGCAGAACGCCAAGAGGCAGTGGCTTGGATATGCCTCCTAATGGCCAAGACACCAAGAGCTGACGAAAGTCCATTATCATTATTCACAAACGAGCATGTGCCAATAAGCTTGCGACCAATTCTGCATTGGAGACAGATAAGAAAATACCTCGGACTATTTACACTGGCTGCATACAGGCTGCATAGGCTCCTCAGTCAAATGCCTTCAATGGACTCTCAGACAGTACAGATCAAATTGGTTCTTTCCTCCAGTATCAAATGATAAATTATCAGCATAAGTTGCCAGGCTTCGCTGCAGTCTGATTAACTGCAGTGGGTAGTCGTGGGCAAAACAGGATCATTATCAGGAATGCACTGTTCAGAAAATAAAGCCTTTAGATGCTCAATCCTCTTTCTGGGCAGAATTGATTGAATGTTTTCCAAAACCTCGGACATGAATCACAGAGGTTTGATTTCAAGTTCAACAGCTTCATATTTTCTGCTACCCAAAGCCTGTATTCTGGCTTTGGATGCACAGGGTGCATTCCTATAGATTTGAATAGAGTAATCAGAGTTCATTCAAGGACAAATCCCTCCCTTCAGCCCTGAAATCTATCCACCATGAACCTGCAGTTCTGTTGCGGAGGTCCTCTAGCCCTTTAAAGATAAGCCCCAGGTCCAAGTCAGGCCCAGGATATTCTGGCGCTTGGAGGCTGAGCTGATGTTTGAGCAGTAGAAGCCGCCATAACAGAGAATGCTGGGAAAGGTGGCAAGAATATAAGTAGCTCCCTTCCTCCTACAGCAGGAACAGACCTGGAGAAATACAGCAATGCCTTTTAGCAGATCAGTAGTGCTTCCTGGCCATAAATATCCATTTGTGTTCACCTCTTTTTCAAGAAGAAAAAAAGCGATGGTGGAAACGTTATAACAAGAAAGGCAAAGAAGGACATTCAAGAACGTGAGCTTCCAGATGTAGGGAAACTGAGGTTATTACATGCCCGTATCCAACTGAAAGCCAATGGGCACTCAGCTCCCAACTCCCCAAGGCCCCTTTGAAAAGTTCCAGTGAAGCAATCTTTAGTTAGCTATTGAATCAACTGCACAACAACAGCACCTGCAATTACATATTATAATACAGTTACAAAGAACAATGTTTTCATGCTCCAGGGCATAAGATGTTGACACACCAGTCATGAAAGGATTTCCTCAAATGCTTTTTCAACTCTATGTGCCATCTGTCAGGGCACTCCTGCTTTACAGATGCTTCACACCTTGGTCTGGAAAATGCAGGCACTTCCGGAGAAAGAATACTGGAGCAGGTGGAGCGTAATAATGCTGAACAAACAAGGGAGGCGTGTGTTCCCTTTCAATGTGGCGCTCTGTTTTTTCCAGAGGATCTATTTTGGCTTATTCCAGGATGGCACTGTCTCTGAGAAGTACTATGAAATCAAAACATTTATCCTGAGTTTCCCTACATGTCATAATTTCCTTAGAGATTTGAAGTGACTCATTTCTTTGGACCATCTTCTTCAGGAAAGCTTCAAGCTTTCTATAAAACATGCATCTCTGTACAGCCCTACATCTGAAATGCCAACAAGAGCTGTCAAAATGTTGAGGCAACAAACAAACTTGACTACGAAAGATACATGACGACTAGCCTGGCTCTTAGTTGCCGTATCTTATTTAAAAGATATCAAAAGGGTCCAACCTAGACCATGATGGTGATAAGAGGCTGATACTTCAAATAAACCAGGAAAGCTGTTTAACTTTGAGGTTAAAAATTCACTTACAAAATCAATTAAGACCTTGGCATTTTCCCTTGATAGCAGTTTCATGGGAAAGCAATCTGTCACTGTTCCCAGGTGAAGTATACCTCTGTCCCAACCTGTTCTCCTGGAGAACACCCTCCTTTTGGTTGCACGCCTTGGGCCATCACCTGGTTCAGGGTTTCACGCACTCACAGCTAGGCTTTCTTACTAAATGTGATTATTTCAGCGTATCAAATGTAGGCTCAAATCCTGCAATATTGTTTTCTTTGAGGCAGTGACAGTGGAAGCAGAGATCAAACAGTCTCCTTAAATAAAAGCATCATTTATTTTGGAAAAAAGCATTGCACAGAGAGCCTATCTTTAAAATAACAGCTCAGACTGCACACGTCAAGGTTTTCTCTGAGGTTTCTCAAAATCTGGACGTCCCAGCCTCTCCAAACTCGTTCCTACCATGTCTCTCTTTCCCTTCTGTCAACCAGCCTGTCTTGTTAGACAGCTTTTAGACAGCAAACTTTCATCTTCGCTTCTGAAGCCTTTTTAACTTTTTAGATTTTCTTTGTTCTTTGGCAAAAATAGGTCCTGGATGCTAACAGCTGGTCCTATTGTCTTTCAAGTGTTTGCTAGAGCTGTGTCCTGATCTAGCTCTTCCCTGTTTACTTGCTCTACAGCCCCCTATTTATATCAGTGCAGTACTACACTAATACACCATGGTTATACAGCAATGCTTCCTGCTGACTACAGTATTCACACTGCCAGTAATTATCAGTGGGTGCATCTACACAAAATGCTTACTGCGCATTGGCCTAACAACAGTGCACAGTAGCTTGTCACAGCAAAAACTGTGCTAGTAGCCTACTATTAGGCTAATACGCAGCAAGTATCACTAAATAATCATGTGCCGGCACTACTGCGCAATAACTATAGGTACTGTGCATTTAGTTATTGCTTTATTAAGGAAGTACTCAACTAAATGCTCAGGATCTTAGGCGCATTAATGAACACGTAGACGTGCCCAGTATGTATCAATAGCAGCTTCTCTTCTCATTGTCCATCTATGTACTGTACTTATGTGATGATCTCCAGCAGCACCTTACCTTGCAAGCAAGTAAAAATTTCTTTTTTTACTTCTCTTTCTCCCACGACCAGAAACTCTTCCTCACACGTGAAAGTCAAACCTTGAACGAGTAAAATGCTAGTGTTATGGGAGTAGCTGACTGCTGCATGTGTGAAGAGCTCTTGAAGGAAAGCTAAAAATCAAAGAAATGGGTCTTGGATTTGGTTCCAACTGCTCCTATGCCTGAGGCTTATTTTATCCCTCACAGGAGAGAATTCAGTACCTAGGCCCAGCTCCTGTGACAGATCCACCTAGGTGCTTACAGACTTCCCAAAAGAGCTGACTTGTCCCATAGGTCCAGTGGGGCTGGAGGAGGTCCTGGCAAAGCTTTGATGCCCACTGTCCACAACCCTTCTGCCACTAAAAGGGTTACTCTGAGTACATGCCAGAGAGAAAGGAGAATTGCATCCCTTGTTTGCAGTCCCAGGCCATACCAAGACCAGGTTAACACCACTGCTGGATTTGGCATTTTTTAACAAGGTAGAACAGAAGGTTGCTAAAAGACCCCTCCACCATTAAATCTATTCCTCCCAAATTCCTCCACTGCCCTAGAGTCCAATCTTGAATTCCAGCCCAGGAAAGGAGCCACAAATGGTAACTCTCACAACAACAACACAACTCAAAGACTTAAAAACATTTGCTCCTCTAGCTCTTAAATTAGTCAGTCCGACTGTGCATATGCATGTATTTTTCTAAGAGAAGAAAAAGTTTAATGGCGCAACCACAGGTCCTTCGTGGTTTTCCCTGAAGTTATTAGCGCAAAGGGTCCCACAGGTCAGCTTAAACCCATTCCTATTGCTCAGTGATGAACGGAGATCCGCAGATTGGAAAAACAGAAACAAAGTCCCAGTTATGGGGTGACAAAGATGTAGTTGGTTTGCTTCCCTGGTTGCTATTTAGGATAAGGTACTTGTTACTCCCCAGCTGCTTTTAGTGATTTTATCCTTAAATAAACCCTGCCAGAGAAGCAATCCTTTGGGCAGAGCAGAGCTCAGCAGCACGTTCAGGTTAAGTGATGCTGTGGCTGCAATTGCACCTTTTGTTTTTATTTGCTCTCGCTAAGAAACTTGGTGCCCGACTCTGAGCTGGTGCCAATCCGCTCAGCTCCGCCAACTCTAACAGAGGCATGTACCACTTCACTGGGGCTAGGAGCTGCATCCCATGAAGAGCTGGCTCGCACACTGCTCCAAGTAAGGGTACTGCTAATCTGTTCAGTCGATAGCACATCAGAGCCTATGAGGACCCAATCCAGTTCCCAATGAGGTAAAAGACAGAAGCAGAATCAAGCCCTAAATAATGAAGACAGCCTTATCTTCACTCCCAGCTTCAGAGCCTCTGACAGGCACTCAGGAAGGATGGTAGTTGTCAGCAGTGTCTCTGAAAGCATTGCCCCCTCCTGGGTTTTAAACAGTCTGTGGTACATAGACTCATGAATCACAGCTCTTTGATCTCATCTCACCAACTGCTCCCCTAGGATTATGGGGAAGTGCAGCTCTCCTTTCCTCTGTACCTACCTCCTTTTAGTCTCTTTCTTCCACAGAAATGATAGTGGCTGAATCCACAATCATTCTGTTTCCAGTGTTTTACCAGGTCAGGCAACAGCAATTTTTCTTTAAAAAGCAAATCCTGACTTTCCTGTGCCCCTCACCTGGACCATAGGTTCTGTATCTATTTGCCTTTCAAATTCCCCTTTATTCTCTTCCCTGCTGTTGCTTCTCCCTTTGCTTCCCAGCCAGGGATAGGCCCTCTCCTGTCTCACATACACCCCCTGGTGCTAGCCTGGGACACGGGATGCCTGGGTTTGATTTCTCGCCATGTCAAAACCCTCCAGTCCAACTGCAGAGGTTGCCTCAGCCTGATGAAGGGTGTTTGTATCCAAAAGCTTACAAAGAAGAATGTTTCCAACTATTTTAGTTGGTCTAATAAAAGATATCAGATTTATCCAAAGAACCTTGTCTGCCTATGTCCTTAGACCAACACAGCTACAACCTATACCCCTGAAAACCCTTCATTGGTATTTTGAGCAAATCACCTCACCTCTCACCTTCCCATCTGTAAAATGGAGATAATAATATTCCCTTACTCTTGAGGCTCCGCCTGCCTTCTCTATTGGAACAGGGACCATCTCTCCTTGCACGTTTGCACAGCCAAATACCACCCTAGGTCCCAGCTGGAGCCTCAAGCTGCTGCTACATTTTGGTATAACTCTGCTTCAGGTTCTCAATCCAACAGGAGGACTTCATTAGGGTCAGTGCTAGGGCCTGGTGGCAGAGCAATTAAAGGGCTCTTTCTACAGATCCAGAAGGCCTTGCTCTGGACTCTGCGGGGGAGAAGACTCTTCAGCATGTCACAGTTATGTTACAAAATGGAAAAAATCTTCAAAAGAATGGCAGTAACTAATGGTGTGCCATAAACCCTACCTCTACTAAGTTAGCTTAAGGAATCACAAGCTGTTGCATCGCTATCAGAAAGAGAGCAATAACAGGCATGTATGCAAAGGCCAGGTCTACCTCTCAACAGCCCAACTATAATAATCTGGGTCAGGACCTGTGACCGGTGTAACTGTCCTGGCAAAAGCCTAGACACATTTGGACCAGCAAAAGTAGGTTGTAGCTGGCACAGCCAAAGCAAAGTTTTGCTGATATAAGCAGAGTCCAAACTAGGAACCCTTAGCTGGTGCAGTACTCTGGTACAGCCAAAGCAGCAAACCATTCCAAGGGTACACACTGCCAAAGTACATTTCTGTTGTTATTACTTATTTGAATTTCCTTAGCATCTTGGCACCCTAGCCATGGAACAGGGTTCCATTTTGCTAAAATGTGCTACTAACAGAACAAAAAGACAGCACCTGCCCCAAAGGGCTTATCATCCTAGGATAAAACAAGAGACAACAGATGGCCACAGACAGACGGAGAAACCCAAGGAAACAATGAGACAATATGTGGTCAGTAGTCACAGCACACCAGCAACATAAGCCTAGTCAATTTGCAGAGGCATTGAAGCAAAGGAGGGTTTTAAGGCATGAGCTAAAGAGGGGACAATGCTCACAGACACATTTGATGCTTAAACTGGTTTAAATGTGGTCTAAGCCTAATCCAGACAGACATACAAGCTCGTTAAACTGGTCTGAAGCCCCCTGGAAAGGTTCAAGAGTGTACCTGGAAAACCAGGTCCTCTTTTGAACCAGTTCATGTTGCACCAGTTCAGTGTTATGTGCGAGCACCAAGTGTCCTGTAACACGGGGCTGCTCCATCCTCCAGGCTTCCCACACTGCATCACTCCTCATGCCCCCACTGCAACTGGCCACTCTGGTACACAGCCAAAACTCTACTGCCCCTAGTGTTTTCTTTTCCTTTTATCACTTTTCATCAACGAGCCCCTTTGCACTGCTTGTTCAGTAAAAGTGATCTTCCTAACAGCCAACTGTATCCTCATTCCTTAGGGGACCACAGACTCCCACCATGCCCCTGGGACCCCAAAAGAGCAAATCCAAGCACTGCCTGCTTCCCAGGCACCCCAAGCACACTGCCCATAATCAACCGGCATTTACTGAACTCATGTTTAGGACAGAAGGGAAAGCAGAAAAAAGTGAATGTTACCTGGAATAGTAAGGCACTGCACACATGCACACCTTGGACCTGCAACAACTGAGAGATGGCTCCCAATCAGCAGCATTTCAGGATGGCTCCCAACTTTTACGCGTGTCTGTACCCGAGGAGGTAGTTTCACAGGCAGGTGCAAGGAGCTCGTCCCAAGCAAAAGGGAGCAGCATGAGAACAAGCACCTCTGAACTAATGATGCGGGCAATGGAGGTTGGCATCATTAGCCTACTGAAGGTAGGAGTCAACTTCTCTGTAATGAATGAGAGCTGCCCAGTAAGACAGGGATAGATAAATGACAGCAGGGACAAAACAATGACAGCTGACTGCACTCTAGCCACTTTGTTTCCTAGATCTGAGCAAAGTTAGACAACAGGGAAGTGAAACTGCAGACCACTGGCCTGCCTTAGCCCTAGCCACCATGTCTACTACTAGTGAGGTATGGAGAAAAACATCTCAGTAAAGTCAAATGTAGACAGAGCATCAGACATGCTCCTCATCCAAAATGTGAGCTGCAGTTACTTCAGGAAGTTTGCTAACTGCCTAATACTCACAAAAATAACAGCTTGATTCATTGGGGATGCGCATATTTGATGTCTTTGCACCCAATTATCCTCCTGACAGCCAAGATGCACACTCTCCCTGCCCTCCGCCCCCCCCCCCCATGAGCGCTGGGTAGACTTTCTATGCCAACATTAAACCAGCTTGTCTTTCCTTTCGCCACATCCCTGGGTTTTCTCCACTTCAGTGATCACAGGCCTCTGAGTGCTAAAGCCAGTTTAGTCAGTAGAACCAAATATTAGATCCCCCCCTCACACTCAAATTAAAGATGAAGGGAAAAAACACGCACACATCACCCCCCCAGGGAGTGCTGAGTCGCAGGGGGTTACAATTTCAACACAGCCTCAGATTGAATTGTCCACTACCCAGTGCTGAGGCCGTACTTTCAGGATGGCTCAGTTCTCAAGTTGGAATCAAACTGCAACCAGCTTTTCAGGAAGACTCAGAGCCAAGCATACACCCAAGGTACCAAGAATCTGCCCCTTGCTTTGATACCTAAATAGGGGCTTTGCACTCTTGAAAACTGTCCTGAGAATACACACTTAAACTCTTCCACTCCTGCACATACAACATACAGAAAGAAGAGACATGCAGAAAGAAAGCAGCAACCTTGGGAAACACTGCAAATGGGAAGGAATGAGCGCAGTGAAAACCATGCAGACAAAAAAAAGGAGGGGGGATAAACACTAAAACTAAATAAGAGAAACTGCAAAAGCCACATGGTTGCAGCAAGATGCTTAGTGCAAGCTCCCCCCCACCATCCCCCTCGTGTTATCAGCACAGCTTTCACTTTATCATTCTCCCCGAGCTGGCGAGTGCTCCAAACATCATTTCCAATTTCTGCACCATATGGAGCGAGCTTGAGAGCTCAAAGAGCATGAGAGGCAAAGAGAAATCAATCTGTCCTCATGAAGCAGCAACAGTGAGGCACAGCACTGTCTACAGTATTGAAGGAGCCAACCAGGTATTCTCATCCTGGCCGGGTCTGGCAGGCACAGGTACAGCAGAGAGAGGATGTTTTCCTTCTGAGAAGCAGGGGAGAGGGGGGACGGGGACGGGACACACAGCTATCCACTCCTCACGGCCACTTTACTGAGCACCGGTAACCCTAGCCGCAGAGCGGACCATGCATCTTGCCTTGGGTTGCCTTCTCTCCATCTCATAGCAGGAAGGGAAAGCAGAAGCAAAAGGAGCTGGTCTTACAAAAGGATGGCCCTTCCCCCACTGGCAAAAGCAAGAGAGAAATTAATACACTTGTGCAGAAGGGGAAAACATCTATAAAGTATAATAATAAGAGAGGTGAGGGGAAACCAGAGGGTACAGGGTAGAGCCTAGGGCAGGGACTGGCAACATTTTTGGGCAGTTGCCAAGAACACCTGCAACCTCAACGTGTAAGATGTTTCTTTGCCAGAGCCGGATGGCAGGGGAACCACGAGGGGCCTGATCCTCATTGTGACAATGCAGCCCTGTCCCCTCCCCTGCCATTTGGCCCCATGTGTGCATGCCAAGCAAAATGCCTGCGAGTGCCACACTCAGGCACCTGTGCCGCGGTGTACCTACCCCTGGTCTACAGAGAACCGAGGAGAGGCTAGGAGTGCAGCACAGACGAGGGTCTGGGCCGGGAGCTTACAACACCAGGAGGGATGAAAAGAAGACATATGCGTGCACAAAATCTGAGACAGACAAAGGGGGGTGCTTGGGAAAAGAACAGGCTGCAGCCACTCGGAGTGAAAGAATTCTCTCTGACGCCTGAGTAATGAAACCTGAGCCCCTGGGGCTCCCTCTCCTGCCATGCTGTGATTGCTGAGCACAAATAAGAACCTGCAGACCCGGGGATTAGAGCAGCATGCTTGTGTGTGTGCAAGAAAGATGAATGAGGCTGCACACAAAGAAAACTATGCACAGCCAGAGGAAGAGGCAGAAGGGGCGGGTAGGAGGGAGAATCACTTGTGCGATGCAATGCCTCAGCGGTGCTCGTACAGAACACGCTGGATAGCGCCGTGGGACCGGGCTCTGGAAAGACATCCACTCCACCCTCAAAAGCAGGGAAAATGCTATTTCAAAGCAGCCCTGGATGGGTACTTCTGTGAACCTTGTCCTTCCTTACTGGAGTAACGTCTCAGCCCCAAATTTGGACTGAGGTGGCCAAAGTGATTATGCACACATGTCCACATCAACTGGTCTATAAAGTGTTGAGAGAGAAAGCAAGAGAGACAGCCCGGGAGCATATGTAATTTTCACAAGACCCATTTTTTTGGCTAGAAAACCTATGCTTTCAAAGGGAGGAAAACCAAATCTACATTTCTTTGTTTTTTAATGATGGTTCAAATGAAGCAGCAGCCATCCTGACATCCAAGCTCTGAGCAGGAAATGACTTCCCAGAATGCCTTGCAAAACAAACCTTTTTTGGCTCTCCAATTTCTTCCGAATGGCTTGTAAAACCCAAGTGGAATTTAACACAGTTTTCCGCTTTTTATTATCTTAGTTAAACTGCCAAGGAGGGAGGGGAACACACCGTGGCACGCTGAGAAAGCTTTGTAGGCACAACAGGAAATTAACATGTCAGACTCATGTTACCTGGTTCCAGGGCTCAGGTCTGATTTAATCTCTGCACTGAATTAAAAACAGCTTGAAGTTGAAAGAAAAGGAGAAAAGAAATCCTCTGTGAGATATTATTTGCTTAAACCAACCCTGCTCCTCAGTTTTCTAAAGAAGCTAATCACAGCCCATCTTCCCTGGGTAGGAAACAGCAGGAATGGCACCATTTTGGAGCAGGCAGGATTTAGGGAAAGACACAGCGAAATCCCTCCACCCCTAGAAAAGCACCAGCCTGCAAATTTTAAAGGTTCAGCTGAACTGGAAGGTGATAGGGAAGAGGCCATTTAATACTAAGGCACAAGACTCCTGTTCACTGGCCCGTTTTCACTTAGAAATGGTATGCTTTCTTTCTGGGTGTGAGCCTTGGCTCTGGTTTGCAGGACTCTTGTCATTTCTGTACGGCACTAATTAAAATGCACTTCACTCACGTCTGCCCTTGGGGAGCAGTCAAGCTGCGGCTAGAGCACAACACAGCTGCCCACTCGCTCCAGGGCAGTGCTGGGATAGACAAGCAATTCACATCTAGGCACCGGGAACTGTGCCATCTTCCAGTTTGGTTCCAAGTGTTATCCAAGGCAATCACCTTATAAAGCATCCTATAGTTGGAGTCCTGCTACCTTTGAGGTAGTCTCTCTCCCCTTACTCCATTTGGAAAAACAACAGATAACCTAGGCAGTTCTCAATGACAGCCCCTGGACTTGGTCATACAAGGGAAGAAGACAAGATGTTATCAGCAGATGGCATTGCTCCCTTCTCCTTTGAGTGGGGTATGCTGCAGATATCCCAGCTATTTCCTGAAGCTGTAGAAGAATACTATCAGGGGTTTTTATAAGTATGGTCTGGGAATCTCCTGTGTCAATTCAGGCCATTTACAATGAAGTCATGTGATTTTAAATTCCCCTTTTTCAATAACCTCAGAGTGATGAAAAGAAATGAGAAAGGAGGGAAAAATTAAAAACCACAACTTCAAGACCACCAGCAGCTGTGATCTGTAACTATGCTACACCTCAGCTCAAGGAGTTTTACTAGCAACTCTTGAGCAGTATTTAGGTATGTATTTGTATGACAGTTGGTCTACTGAGTAAATAGTAAAATGCATTTGCCAAGATTTCTAAATGCCTGTTTACACAGTATACTGGAACAACTCTGAAGGGCCGATAAAGGTGTATTAAAACTCGCCTCAATATGTTATAGCTACAAGAGACTGTGACAGCATTTCCACGCTTCATTGGAGCAGTAAGTCTCCATTTGGAAATGGGCCTTAAATCCCAGTTTGCTTTGTGGCCTCCCGCAGTGCTAGAAGTACCTTTAGGATCTCACTGGCCAATAAGGTGCAGTTTAACTTTAACTTACTAATTCGTCAATGGTGAAACATGCATACTCACAGTGCAGAGCCTTAGGAAATGGTGATCAGTTTGACCTTGAGTGGAGGGGCAAGACCGAGCCAGAAACCTCTGGCTTTAGTCCCAGCAGGAGCATTGGCACACCCCAAAGTCCCCAGTCTTGGCTGTATGCACCACAATGCCTCAGGCAAGACTTAAAAACACCCTGATGTGTAGCAGAAGCCGGGGGGGGGGGGAGAACGACACGCCAGTATGTAAAACACCCATAGTAGTACATAGGAATAGCTACGCCTACATCATCTCTACACTAGTTGGCAGATTTTCCTCCCAAGAGTCACAGCAAGGATGGAAGCAAGGCTGGCAACAAAGCACCGCTATTGCTGTTTACACAGGAGGCAGGAACTGGAGCAGCCTGTCCATCCCACAGCCTTGAGGGTGGAATGATGTCCTCTTCATAAATACCTTCTCTCAAAAGAAAGTTCTTCTTTCACTAAGGGCCCACTTCCAAGTCCACTCAAGTCAGTGCAAAGAGTCTATGGATCCAAACTCGTGGTCCATAAAAACACAATCACAGGAATGATTTTTTTAAAAATAAAAGGGGAACGTAGACCTTAATATATATATGGCCTGAACTCCTTTGCCTTAGTATCAGAACTTTCATTAATTTCGGTGTTTAATTCCTTCCGTTTTCCTTGCATTCATGGACTGGACAATACAAGCTCCCTCTGGTGGCTAATTTCACACCTGCAGTGCCCCATGATTAACTAGCAATGGTGTTGTACTGTGTAGAAAGCAGCCTCCCCTAACCTGCCTTGCAATTAAACATGTATCCTTATACCCGCCCATTTCTAATTCTGGCCCATGGATTGCTGCCTTATCGCATCCAAAAAGCAATCGGTCTCATAGAGCTGTGGAGCATTGTTTGACCACAGCTGGAGCTTATGGAAGTTCCACGCAACCAAAAATCAAGACCACAATGTATTTTTCTACAACTGTTTTCGCTGCAAGAACAAGGCACACACTGTACAATGGGAAGTCTGGGGGAGCTTTTGACTTTTTGCCCGAGGGTGGTTTGCATCTCAAAGCTTTTTTTCCTTCAAGTGTAACTCTTTTAGGTGTGTTTCTCATGGGGGAAATGATCTGGACTGACAGCCATGGGGATAGATGAGCTCTACCCACACAGCACATGTAGGGTGAGGTTTTTGAAAGCACTCTGAGATTAGCCTCACTCTACCTCCACTGAATTGCACAGGCATCTTAGCACTGCCTTGTGAGAGCAGAGTTAAGTTAATGGTAGGCACTTCGGAAAATCAAAGCCACAATATTTACTTCTTTTATAGTGCTTCCAGCAGCAGGTCCCAGAGGGACGTAGGTGGCTTGCATAGCAGAAGTAGAGAGATAGAGTGCAGGAGGAGAGTGTGGCAT
>NW_017728929.1:6239037-6292527 GCF_001723895.1 Crocodylus porosus | reverse complement strand
GGGGGTGCGCATGACGGGGGAACCGCATGTTGTGTGGCCCCTGTGGCATGTGGTCCCCACCCACTGAGAAGTTGGACAGCCCTGTATTTGGACTGCCTGATGAGTCTTTCTTCATCACTATAAGTGTTTCCCATTATACTGACTTCACCAAACAGTTTATCTATCATTTTTGGTAGTGGTGGGTTTCTATTTTAATACCTATTAGATTTTTCTAAAGTCTTTATTAATCTGTTCCATCCGTTTGAGAGAACAAACATAGTAAGTAACAGGCACTGGAAGAAACAAGATATTGCACATGGATTTTTAGCCTTTCACTTCCAGGACAATGAATCATAATGAATTCACGCTTTGCTCTTACACCATCGAATCATGGCATTATGATGAGTTACCAACCATCATCACATCAAGGCACTGTCAGCATAGGAAAGCAATGTGCTGATCCATAAACTATTATAGGTCTGAAAGTCCTGCAACCCTTTGTTCTAAAAATGGGAGGAGAAAACAATCCCACAAAAAATAAGCCAGTGACAACCCAAACTACACCTCAGGGGTTAACCTAAATGCATCGTGAATATGACATTAAGGTAATGACAGCAAGCTTCTTCTTGCAAACAACATGACATATAAGCTAATTTCTTACCAGTAGTGCCATGCTACGCAGTAGCCTAGTACCATATCACATGTAGAAGAAACTGGGTAGCCTAGCTGGTTATTAGCACATGGAACAGAGACATTTAGGCATGTCAAAAGAAGAAGAATGCACGGTGGATCCAGCACAAATAAACACTTAAAGAGAATCCTAGATGAGTTTCTTCATGCTACTATCACTGTGTTATCGCTGAACCTGCTAGCTAATAATCCAGATCAAACCCACAACCCTCCTTAGCCCATCCAGACTTGTCTCTCTGTACGAAGCTTTCTTCTATGCAATGTTGATACAGTCCAACTGGGTAAATGTCCTCCACATCCTTCGTCAAATAATCCTCAAATCCCTGGATTTTGCAGAACAACAGCAGCTTTCCTGAGTGAGGAGGGGAGAAAGATTTTTCTTCTGCAGGGAAGAAGCCCTCACTGAGAGCTGCTCCACAAGCATAAGAAAAAGGGAGGCTACAAGAGTCTTGCTTGCCACTGTGCAGCCAGTTGCTTTTGTGAAAATATGTCACTTTGATGTGGAGTTTAGTTACCCTTTTTACAAGCTTTTGGCATGTAATCTGAACTGTGCCTGAAGCATCGGGTACACTGCTCCCCCCCCCCACACACACTTTCCCTACTGTGCCCACATTCAGGAACCACAAAACGGTGCTAGTTCCTGTCTGCCCTCTGGCTCCAGGATACTTTCATCAGGGCTCAGGCAAACAACAGTCAAGTATGACAGGCGTCATTACTACCTTTGATGGGAGCAGCCTAAAAGTGATGGTTTCCCAGAAAACGGCCTGGAAAAGCCCAGTGCAGGCTGAGGTAAAGGACCACTCTCTCAATGGGGAGGCAGAGCCCCAAAATACACTGCAAAGATGATGGGGGATACATAAGGCATATTTAGCACTGCAGCAAAACCTGGATCAGAAGCACCAGCATTTACATTCCACGAGAGCAGAGAATGAGATGTGCAACCTAAAATCAGGAGCCTTGGGATGATGAAAACCCACGCTGCTTATGCTATGCTTTGTGTAAGAAGCCACATGGGAGTCTCCTTTCTCTCTCCACATGGCGCACACAGCCCTTGGCTTCCTATCAGCCCTTCCGATCCATCAACTTTGGGGAGTTGGTAAGATAAGGCTGGCAGGATATGATGCTTGGCACCCTTCCTGCAAAGCACACTCCTGCCTCCAGCCCAGACGCCTGCGAGAGTGTGAGCTGGGAAAAGACTCCAAAGGAGCAGGCATGAGGAGAACCATCTGCGAGCTGGGAGCCGAGCCAAAGCCAGTCTTTTATTTGCTAGGACAGTTTCCTTTTCGGCTGCATGCGTAATGCTGCCTTAATGAGCAGCCAACGCCTCACCAGAAAACTTGAAAAAAAATGCTCTGTTCAGAAACAAGCTTGCTTCCACATAGAAGCTGGGGGAAGGATCTGTAATCCTGGTTTGTGCCTATCCCTCATTCCCACTTTCCCCCTAACCCTAATTCCCACAGAAGGAATAAAACACCTGGGCCAGACATGCAGATTAGTCTGCAAGGGGGGGGTCCCAAGCAGGTGCTGGGAAACACAGGGCAGGAAGTCTTCTAAGACATGCATTAGATATCCAGGACGTAGCCGTATCGGTCTAGAGGCAAAAGGAATCAAAACTCATGGAAGCGGTGATATCTTTTATTAGACCAACTAGATATCTGCAAACAAATTATTTATTTGCAAGCTTTTGGGCACACACCCTTCATCAGGCACAGGAGAGAGCAGAGATTGTAAAAGCTCTCTTAGGTAGAAATGAAAATTCGTATTTCTCAGGAGAGGTGAAGACCTGCATTACACACTGGATCAGGCAGGTGAGGGAAATTAAGAGCAATCTGGGCAGTTGTGCCAATCAACATACGATGTGAGGGCTTTACAGGAGAAAATAGGTGAGCCATCGCTGACCCATCACTTGGCAGCAAGGGGGACTAGTTATCAAGGTGATGACTGCGCTGATAGCTGCTGATTATCATAACTATTATCCCTGCCGATGGGACGTCATCACAGGGTGGGCCTGTTTGCCATTTCCTTGTTGAAAATAGTAACTTTCATTGTACATTGTGCTCTAGGTCACACTATTGCTCATCATATCTGAATGACCAGACTGTCACAGCCTCTGACTTGTCACCTGGGTAGTGCACGAGCCCCAGGAGCAACTGAGGACACAGGGCAGTATCAAAGTGGAGAGGAAGGTTAGTTGTAATTTTGTGCAGCACCTGTCAAAGGCAGGGCAGTAACAGCACTGGTGCAACTGCCCATGGGTTACGCATGTCCTGAGCACCACATTACCTGAAAGATAGTATCAGGGGTTCAGAGGTGAACAATAGGAATGTTACGGTGGAGATGACAGCGGGTAGAGGATGAAATACATATAGATGACTATGGGGTGCAGGAACATGATCGTAATGCTTAAGTATCTGAAGTATCTGCAATGAAAATACCAAAGGGGAAGAGGAATTATTTAATATAATAAAAGGCGGGGTATTACTAGGAGCAGTGGCATGGAAAATGCATGCTGGATATCAGGGAAAGCTTCCCAACAGCAAAATCTGTTACTATGTGGTATGCTCCCCTAATAAATACGGCTGAAGTTCTCGTGCCTGACATGTTTAAAAGCAGGCTGGATAAAACAGTCATAAACACATAAGGGAGACCCATTGTGCACTGGCAGGAGGATAGATCAGTAAATTTTCTCCAATAGTACAAGCAAACTTCAACTCTCAGTTGGACTGATTATAGTGGAAGTCCCTGAAGTTACTCTAGTTTTCCCCCAGTGTGCGTCACAGCAGAACTGTGCTACAATGCTGTTCCAAAAATTAAAAGAAAAACTTTGTTTGAAAACCCAGCAAAGGGTTGCTAAGTGACAGCAATGTACTTGCCCATCAAAATCTCTTTCAAAACCCAAGCAGTTAAAAGCAGAGAAGGGAACAATTAAGGACACTGCAAATCTTGTACTACCCACATAGTAAACAAGTGTGTTCTTCTTATCAAGTATAAGGCATAATTATCTCCATTTTACAGATGGCCTAACTTGAAAGATTTGAACCAAATGAAATGAGAGGCCCTGCGGTCTACTGGGTAAGATGGAGGCTGACCTCCTCAGAGGGACAAGGGTGGTGTTTGTTGCCCTGCCACTGAAGACTGGTCAAAAAAAATCTCCCATGACACATTACAATTAGGGGCTGCTATGATATACACCCTTTTCTTCCAAAGCAGGAAAAACCTGGGGCATCATAGGAGATGCTGCCTAGCCAGAAGGCTCAATCAATGGAGTAGAATGGGAGCATAAAAGCTCCTGTCCTACAGCTCCCACAACGTACCATGACAACACTATTTTAAAAAGAAACGTTTCCATTTTCAGCTGAAATATTTTGGCTTTTGATCATTTGCAAAATTATCAAAACAAATAATCTTTTTTAAGCAGCTCCCTATGTTACCTTTGGAAAGTGTGCCTGAACCCTTTTCTGTCATCCTGTTGCACTTTCCAACGGCCCAGGGAACATTTGGGTGAAAGACGCAGAAGCAGGAGCAAAGGTATCAGATCCTGGGGTTTCCTTTCTTGTCTGATGCAGTTCCAGCAGGTCCAGCATCAGCAACAGACAGCTAGTGTTATTTCTGCCTACGCCCTGTAAATATAGCTACCAAATTTAAATCAGTCTGATGGGTTGGAGGGAGTGTTCCTCACAAATAACGAGGCATTGTAAGAGTATATGGCACCTCTTCTGGTCTCACCCACTGGAACTCCCTTCCAATCCAATTCATTTGCTAGTTCCTGCCATATGCACTTACGCATCTGCTATTTTATTGCTGTTGTTTATTTTTAATGTTAGCATTTCTCGTTCAAATGTGCCTGTGAGTGACAAATTGTTAACAGTTAAAGAATGGCGCTAGGAAGTGCAGTGGGTGTTGTTTCCCATACACCCAGCCCAGCATCTCCCAGCTTTTTGACCTCTGCAAATCCAAAAAGTATATACCTGATCATCCCTTAGATTGCAGTCATTTACACCTGTACCAAGCTGGAAAGACCAAAGGGGGAGAAAAGGCTGCGTGCCTCTGGTTAATCAGGGGCTGACTGTGAATCACTACTGTGATGAGACCGGGAAAATGGAAAACATGATCCCAGAATGTATCAGGCAAAATATTTCCACCAGACAGGAAGATAATCATACAATTCTACCAAGGTCCTGAGGAGACCTCATCCAGCATTCGACATACAGTTCTGATCACCCTAGTTCAAAAAAAGTGAATTCAAACCAGAAGACGTGCACAAAAACATTGCTAGAAAGACCAGAGGAACGGGAAGCCCGCCATATGAGGGAAGGCTAGAAGAGCTTGGCTGGTGTAGCCTAGCAAAACGAAGGCTGAGAGGAGATAGACTTGCTCTCCGTTACTATGCCAGGGGTAAGCACTAGGGAGAAATGGGAACTGGCACAAGAACAAACTACTATAAACTGATCACGGACAGACTGAGGCTAGGAATTAGGGAAAGGCTTCTAACAACCCAAGCAGCAAAGAGACTTCTAACTGGAGTAATGGGAGTTAAAAAAAAACCTAACTAGCTCTAAGATGGAGCTTGAACAGTTTAGGAAAGGGATGATAGGACATGGTTTCCTACAAGAGCAGGGGACTGGACTTGGTACAGGAGGTCCCTTGTTGTCCAAGGTTCTTAAAGTAGGTGCATCGTGCATGGCCTTTATGATGTGGTAGTGGGTTCATGCCTATTTTGCCCAGAGATGTACACGAGGACAAGAGGCAAGGCAGTGGAAAATCAGGCCCACCGTCACCATGCCATACTGAGCAATGGTGCTAGCAAGAAGCACGGTGAATGGTGACAGATGCCTCCCTGAACCTGTGCAGAGCACTGTTACTGGCATCGCCAGGGCCGTGTATGGATCCATTTATTCTGTCATGAGAAGCAGCAGCCCTTCTATTTTGTTCTTCAAAAACAAAGAAGGTAAGGCAGTGTAAGGAGCTATTCAAATGAAGCACCACGGGGTCACCATCAACTACCAAGCCATTTCCAGAGAGCAGAAACAGGAGGGCATCAGCATGAAGTGACATGTTGTTGACTATACTATAGGAAGGGCAAGGCTGGTGCGAGGAAAACCAGATGTATAGACATCAGCTCTGTGAATCAAGACATAGGAAGCTCCACACGCTCCAGGTCTTGCAGAGTTCCAGCATGCGGTATTTCCACATGGCAGTCGGGTCATATCGCCAACACTGGTAACACAGGATCAGTACCAGGCTCCATCTCTTGCTGGGGCATTGCCATGATACTTCCATTGCTGGGGGGTAGGGGAGGGGCAGAACCTGGAGAAAATAGTCTACAGCTCTGTAATCTATCCTGACAGCTGTATATATAGACGAATGATTCTCAATCAGGGTGTCACAGCACCCTGGGATGCTGAGAGATCCTTTAAGGGGTGCCGCATAGTATTAGCACTGTTAGGTATGCAAACACACATGATCCAGAGATTTCAAAGAGGAATCCATGATGTCAAAAGCATCCGGACCTGCTGTGATCTTTCTGAGTTCTCTGAAACAAAAGAATTCCTCTATTATTTTTCCCATAAAAATGGGTGAAAGCTAAGAGCTGACATTGCCTTGAGTCTAACAAACCTGAGAGCTAGTGATATAGATCCTTCCCTGTGATTGATTTGGACTGGCTTATGGCAGCTATACCCTAACATGGAATGCTACCTTTTCCCTTTCATTTGGTCTTCCCAGTTCCTCATTTTGCTGTATCACACCTATCCGTGGGGCCAAGGCCTGCTGTTCACATCTGTAAACTACCAAGGAACCATGAAAAATTGTGAGGATTCAAAAATGTCATGCTATTATGGGGTCTATAAGTAGATAATGCTTTTTGTAATCATTTGAAGTATTTTAAGATTAATTCAGTTTTTACAGGGAAAGAAACCAAGTATACTTTCAATGCAATTACAAAACAACTGGAATAAGTAGCACTTGATAATTGCGAATGAAATCTTGGCCCCATTTGATTTCAATGGAAGTTTTTTCCACTTGCCTTTAACAGAGTCAGGATTTCATCCTAAAAAAAAAAAATTATGTTCTACTAGAATTGCAATCCTTTTGCAAAGAGGGCAGATTTGAGGACAGGGAACACATCAATCTTTCAAGTATTCATCACATAGAAATCGTGTGTTATGATACATATATTTTCTGATACAGATGAAAGTTATGAGAGTCCCAGTGAATTTTAAAAACAAAGATTTATTTAATTATGCTGCAGGTGATTCAGTATGGGGTATTCTGATCTGAGTTGATAATGAACCCACAAGCTAGGACAGTCTACAGGCTTCTATAGCGGTCAAGGTGTTCTGCTGTAGCTAGTATGAAACTGAAGCCATAGCATTGGGCAAGATTATGTCCTCCATGAGATGGGGCTCTATGATGTTGCCCTCACTCTCCAAAATCAAAAAGGATACTAACACCAACCCCAGCATATCTTTAAAGGGTTCAAGGGATCCGCAGAGGTTGCAGGATGCAAGGTCAACAAAGATACCTCTGTACTAGTACTGCGAACCTCTGGCCCTCATCCCGTCTCTTTGACAGCAAAGCCTGCAGTCAACAGCTCTACCAGTTTTGCTTGCTCCCGGGTGCCCCTTTGGGACACATCAGAAATTCACAAAGCCAGTCTCCTTTATGTCACTCCACTGGAAAATGCAATGTCCTCCCCGTTGTCTTTCACTTAGACTGCAAATCCTTCATCTCCGAGTTATTCACCCTCTTCCTAGCACCCAACGCAGAAATGTTTAGCTGTGTAAGTAGCCACACCTGCATGTGCACACACATTCAAGCAAACACAGACACACACATATATATAGTAGAAAATGCTTAGAAATAATACAGGCACGCAAACAAGGAGCACAAGCTATTAATCTGGAAGGAAATGAAATCATTATGTCTGCTGCTACAACATCTAGAAGAACAAATTTCCTGCCTGGATAATAAATGGATTCTTTTGTTTCATGTTGGCCCCAGTCACGTGACTATCTTGGCCTATTCTTCATCCAGAAGATTTTGCTGTATAAATACCCAGATGGGTTTGAATTTCAACTGCTTTAAAAAAAAGAAAAAAAAAAAAAAAGAAAAAAAGAAGATCTAATTCCGTGAACTCCCCAGTCTCCTTCCTCCTCCTTTTGCCTCTTAAATAAATGCAGGAGACTTCCCGGACTGCAGCAAAGAAACAAAAGAGCAAAGTTGCCCGTTACAGCTGAATGATACAAATGGAATTTTAAAAGAAACACCTAGACATTAGAACAACAGACCAGGGTTAATATACGTAATAAATTACCACTGACAGAAAGAGAAACGACCAGACCGTAAAGCATTTTAAATATTGATGGCCCAATTGTGCCTTGAAGGCACCTAACCATGCTAAGGGCGGTGTGAAGCTGTGATATACCAGCACAATCCCCCTTGCAGCTCCCAGATGCACAGGGATAGGACACTCGTGTAAGCACCCCTTAAAGAGGTGACGGGCTGGTTCCTTTCCACAGCTAGCCAGCTCCCCAGGCAAATGCCTAGCTCTGTTCCCTCCTCGTGCCTCTTGGAGAGATGAATGATACTGCACTGAGGGAATCATAAAGCTTCATATATGCCTGGCTTCTTCTTGTGGATTGTAACTAAAATAAAATAAAATAAACTTCTTCGCATCTTCTTCTTCCCATCACTCATGTACCAGAGCCCACTCTCAGGTTTCAATGAAACAGACTATACTGAGGCTCCAGCTAATTCAGTGCAACAGCAATGCAAAGTATCTATACAGTACACTGCCAATATTGTCTAATTAATCCTCAACGCCCATTTTAGTTGGGCAGATAACTATTATTATCCCCACATTACAGATGGGAAAACTGAGGCAGGAAAGTACCTGTACCTTGACCAAATACAGGCTCCGATTCCCACCCCTGCGCATTCTTGCAGACTGCAGTATGACACAAGGCACAAAACTGGGGTTAGAGAGCTTTTCACCTCTGAGAGTCACAGACCTTTGTTATAAGCGAGAGACAAAAAACAGGGTTGGCATCCTTCTCTATTCCTTTATGCTGCATAAATAGGACCTGACATTTATTTTCTTTTTTAGAGCTATCAGGAACATCAAGTATGATCTTCCCTGCTTTTGCTGGAAGATTGGTTAGATGCCTCAGGGGACACATATTGCTAGGAGAGCTGTCCAAATAATGGACGCTTTGGTTTGATGGCAATTAAAAAGAAATCATTCCAGGTCAAACAAAACGTTTTGGTTTTCATTTGAGCCTAAGGGGGCTTTGTTTTTTCAATAATAAAAAATGGAGGAGATTTTGAAGTGATGCATTGGTTTGAACTGAAAAAACAGAATGGCCCATTTTGAAAATGGTGAAATGCATCATTTGGCTTTTTTTTTTTTCCAGTGCAGTTTGGCAAAAGAGACATGACTTTGCAAAATGATTTGGAGTTGCCAAACCTGCATTTTTTAGCAAACAGAAGACTTGGTTGACAAGTTCTACTCAGCCTCAAACATCAGTTCTCATAGGAGGAAAAGGGAATGGATATCAGCTCCAACACAGGGTTGTATCACAGCCCTTGCACATCATCCCCAGTTACCTCAGAGCCAGAAGAAGAGCCCTACACTGGCCAGGGCACAATCACAGCCCTGTTGTAAAGAGGCCCTGGTCAAAGAGACTGGGTGCATCTACACAAAATGCTTTACTGCACATTAGACTAATCTAAGATGCAGTGAAGTGTCACAGTATACACATGCACAGCAATTACTGCACAGTACATTAGTCTAATGTGCCATTTTCTAGCACCTATATATACAAGTACTAGAAAATAGGCACATTAGAGCACGTGTAGATGCTGACTGGGAACAAATTGTTCCTGGTCAGCCTAGGGGGCCACAAGGGGCAGGGAGAGCTGGCCTGGCTCAGCAGGATATTGCCACCCAGCCACATGGAGATTGGGATACATCTCCACTTGGCTAAGAGAGCTGTCCCCACTGCTGAGCAGCTACTTCCCAGCCCCGTGAAGATCGGGATGCATCCCAAATCTCCATGTGGTTGGCAGGACAGCTGTCCCCCACCCAGAGAGATCAGGACTAGCCCATTTGCCTCCTGCCAGCCTGGGGCTAGCATCCCAGGGGAGCCTGGGGCTCCCCCTGGCTGCTGCAGAGGGGGCAGAGCACAGCAGGAGCAGTCCTAAACTGAACTGCTCCCACTGGGAGCAAATTTTCTCCCAACAGGCGCATGTCCAGATGTGTGCGAGCCTGCAGTTTAATGCTGCTGAATTTTCCATGCAGAAAATTCAGGTGCATTAACTGCATGTGTAGACAAGCCCACTGAGACTGTGTTGGAGGAAGGACATCTGGCCAGAGCATAGGCAGCAGTAATTTGGAGTAGCCACTGGGGTGTCTGTAACTTATGATAGGCATCAACTGGTCCCTCGCTGTCTCCAGAATCCACAAGCCTGGGAGGGAGGCACAGCTACACAACTCCCCCTTTCTGTCATGAGCTAAGGTGTGCTGAACTTGACTGTACCCAGAATCACAGCCAGGTCAAAAAATTTAACAAAAAACCCTTTTTTTTCTTCCCCCGCCTCCTCAATTGGAAAACACCATTTTGTCAAGAGACATGTCAAGCAGAAAAATGTCCATCTCTATAGGTTTTTTTGTGGGAAGATTCCTCAGATCCAGCATGACATTTCTGATCAACGTAAGAATCACTGGGCCAGGAGAGCCAATACATGAGGGGCAGAGCACTCAGCTGGGAGTTAGGAGCTGAGCGCCTGCCCAGTTAGGAGCAGGCAGTGAATCTGCGCCTTCCACAACCCAGGTTGAGTGCCCACCCTACCAGGCTATTGGCTCTTTGGAAGGTCTCTCTCTCATGCTCTTTCACGATATAATTTTGAAAGGTCTCATTTTTGTTCCAATGATGAATGAAAAAAAATACCAAAATCTTGACATTCTTCATAAAACAGAAGTCTTCTTTTCTAATCCATTTACCAAAATATCCACTGGCTGACAAAGTTAAACCAGTGTTAAAAGAAGCACAAGGGATCTGACTATAAATCTGCTTTCCTTCTCAAAGCGATTTTACTGCCTGTGAAGTCACCATTTCAGACTAGTCTTCTAGTCACCACCTATAAAGGACTTCAATTTCAAATTTTAAAACAAAATAAAAGAAAAAGCCCTATTTGGGGAAATGCTTTTTGAGCCTCCCCTGATGCAGCGTAAACTCACAAGTCCAATTTTATTCTCCTTTGTGGGCCACTTTTTCATTGACCCACATTTAGGGCATTGTGGAAAATACCTGCTCACAGCTGCTGCCTGGCTTCAATTTTCTAACACTGCTATTTTTTCTTTGAAAAAAACACGTAAGAAACCAAATATTTACATACCCACACATATTAGCCCCAATAGGCCCAAGGGTGGAAGGCATCTTAAAAATCCTTAATTACTTTACCATTTCTAAAAGGAATAAGCTGGTGATTAGTTCAACTACCTTAGCTAGGTAAATAAATATTTGCTGAGGAGGAATGCTGGATATATGCATGTGTCTACGTGTATATTTACCAGGGAGGCTTTTTAATTATTTTTCTTAAGTAAAGATTGGTATTTGTCATGAGCATCAGGTTTCATAAAAATGCATTCTGCACATTTACTAAAAAACCTGACTGGACCAAGTCAATGCAAGAGGACTTAACTCACTCCAAGCAACAAAGAGCCGGTGATAACCTTTAGATGACATATATTTAGGGCCAGACTTGGGCCGTCACTGAGTATAGTCCAACGGAGGCAGTCACAGTTCAGGGATCGACGAGAGCCACTTCCACATAGCGATCCCTCGGTAGCGTCTCTGAGGGCCGAGAGCTCCCGAATCGACAAAAACGCCAAAATGCACGTAGATGAAGATACAGGCACCATTTGTGTCATACGAAAGAAAGAAGTCACTGTTCATTGAGCTATCAGGAAACCCCTGGCCTGGCATAGCTGGATCTACGCCAGATTTTGGCATAGTGGGCATTGTCAGGGCAGGCCTAGAGCACAGCATTTTCTGTCAACCTCCAAGCAACAAGACAGACCGTCAGGAGTCAATTGAACTGACAACTTCAGAGCAGCCCCATGACTGTTGGAAAGCTACTTTGGCTCCTATCCGAGACTTCAGAAGCCTTGAAGGTGGCATTAGGGTACCCCTTGGCCGCCTTTTCCGCCACATCCTCAATTGCTAAAGCCTGAGCTCACTGCCCCAGTTTGGTTCAAGCTGTTTGTCCATCATTAGGAAAACCACAGTCTGGCCCTCAGATGGAAGGCAGTGCTAACAGGACTGGTCATCAGGGGGAAAAAACCTGATCTACCAGCTTGTTAGCTAAGAACATTTGACATAGAAACCATTAAATTTCAAGAGGGGTGAAATCTCCCAATGACATCTGATAAGGCCACTTGCTAAAACCTTGTAAGCGATGCAATTTTGACATACAGCCCACTGCATTTCAAGCTATGTGAACCCTTGCCATGCCAAAGTCGCTTTCTAGTGGCTTGTAAACTAAGCAAGTCTAAACAGGCAAACCACTGAATTTCAAGATACGTGAACCCTCGCAATGACATCTGCTAAAGTCACTTTGCAGAAGACTGCACTTTAAGCAAACAAATTAAAACTATTCTTCACTGCACATTAAACATTTGCCTATCAGCTTGCTCTGCAGCTATGAAAACACCTCCCAGTATCTGCACAGTTGCACCGATTCTAGCCAGGATAAAATCAAATCAAGGCAGCTACAACTTTTGCTCTGTTTGAAGCTTAGGGAAAAGAATCAAGAAGCACCATTCATTTCGATAGCTGACCTACACTGTCTTGCTCCCTGCACACAGTCATTTAGCACATGGTACTTATGGGACAATATTCTGGTGGGTTGTGACAGCACTCTGGACAGGTTTCCATGCACTGCTACTACATATTCCAGTTTAAAGTTTTCCACTGGTTCCTAATGATCCAAAGATTTGGAATCGTACCGTTATAACAGATGACCATGATGATCGCTGTTGCATTGTGGCAGCATCTAGACCCCTTTTCATGGACCAAGACCTGTTTGAGGCAACATACAAAGAGAAATCAAAATAAACGGTCCCTGATCAAAGCTGATTTTAGATGAATTAGACATAAGTATTTGGTCTCTGGGGCTACAAGTCCTCTAATGAAAACTTTGAGCGAGCAGGAGAAAATAGGAGAGACCAACAGAAGGAATCAACTGGAGTCAGACTTTCTACAAGGTTTGACGCCGCACTGTGTCACTTTGGACCACACACACAGGCAAAGCAGATAATAAGTACAAGCCAGTGATCCACCAATACTGGGTTACTCAATAAACGTAATCGATGGAGCCTTAAGGACAGGTGAATGTTTGATTATAGCACACTTAGAGCAGGTTGTTCAGAAAGATAAAACTCCCCATTCCCTCTGCTGAAGTGAACTATTAAAAGTGGAAAATGTTACCTCATGTAATAAAGAACAAGACCTGAGGACTAGTCTGGGAATTCAAATTTACAACTTGTATCAATTTCATATGCTGTAAAACTTCACCTAGTTTATAAGTTTCTCACCAACTTCATAAAACATGTTTTATTATTATTATTTTTCTGACTCTCCTAACTTAATAAAATTCCTCTCCCAGCCTGGGTGTATGTTGTGTTATAAATGTCTTCATTTTGATTCACTCAAGATTTAAGGAAGCTTTCAAGGTGAACTATTAAGGGTTTTTAAAACACTTTCAAATCCCATGTTTTTCAAACTGAACATCTGAAGACTTAAAAAAAAATAAGATTGCTGCAAATCTTAAAGCAAACTACTTGCAAATGGAAATACCCTTCAATTATCTGCCGTGCCTTTAGCCCAAAGGAACATTCAGAAGCAACAGCTACATCTCAAACATTTCGAGTAAAAATAGGGCCTGATGGATTATGCTAGACTTTAGACAGTTGTGATGTTACCTGCGGTCTGTGATTCGCCAGCAGTTTTGGAAGACAACTAAAGTATGAAACTCAGGAATTAGCGAACCTGAAAGCAGAGGGGAACTGACCGACTTTTAGCTATTATATTTTTTTTAAAACACCCTTGTAATTTTTTAAAACTATTTTTCACCAGAAAAAAGTAGAACAACATACATTAAAAAATTATGACCACGCCTAACTGTAGTTTCTTGATGATATAATTCACTAAAAGCCCCCTCTACCATGTATAGTTTTCCCTGAAATTGAAGTTAAGCACTATGTGTATAATTAATTCCTGAACAATGTAAAGGCAGTGGGTGGAAGGCATCTTGCGAGTCAGAATGCAATAATGATATTGACTGCAAAGGAGTTGCACAGTAAGAGAAATAAACTGTTATGCACAGTATGGCAGGCCTAAATCCTAGAAGGGTGTTAGGTGCCGAAAGTGCAAGTCTGGTAGCACGTGGGCACCAAAGGCCAAAACTGTAATTCCAAAAATCCCCGCTGAGCTGCTGTGTGACCGTGAAGGCACAAACTGCATGAACTGCACAGGCTGTGACCTTGGGGTGCCCTGTGCACCCAGAGCTGGGCCTTTGTGCAGACCCAGACCTGATCTCCACAGCGTGGAAAAGATTGAGAACCGCTGCCTCGGAGAACAAGGAAGTTTAAAAAAAGCTACTCTTGCTTGTTAGGCTTTCAAGTTCCCAGTTGTTAAAAAAAAATAAATTCTTTTTTCAAAAAAACCCATTTATCTCAGGATCTCCATATCCCAATAAGCACGTAAGGCAAGATAGAAACCCTTGCCGCATGCCCTGTGCCCAGGGTGGGAAATGAGTTTCTTCTCTGCATCCCGTTTCCTTTGGAGGGAAAGCAATTGGCACAGCAGAAGATTATGTCCCCCTCTCCCTTTCAACTCTCTGGTTCATTTTCTGCTTCAGTTAAAAGGTGAGGGGGAGGGGAAGCAATTTACTGCTGGTCTAGTTTCTTCCCATTTTACACCCGCCTGCTCTGGGAAGGTCACAGCAGGTGTGCAGCACCGATTCCCTCTGGGCAGCTGGTCTCCAGGTTGGACTAGCTAACAGAGAGGCATGAAGGGGTCCCTGGACTCCCCTCTGTAGTGATGCTGTCCAAGGTACAACCCACCCCCATTCATAACGGTGAGTTAAAAAGAACTACAGGGTCAGATCACTAAAGGACCTAGACGCCTAAATGGTGCATGCCCTATCCGGTGCATAAAAAGAGTGAAGCACAGGATCCAAGACAGCCAGCACGCTGAGCAAACAACTTCTGAAAATGCTCACAAAACCACCCGAGCCAGCTACCAAAGATAAGCTGAGGACAAACGGGTGTCTGAAATCTTCTCTCACAACCTAAAGCCTGAAACCCTCTCCTAATGGTAGACATCTGACCTTTCTTTCTTTCTTTCAAAGAGCGGACCAGCACTCACTCTTTTCTTTTAAGAGATGGTTGCTCTTAAGGTGTGTCCCCACCTTTATGGAACAGCCTAGTAGTAATAGCTCTCACCTACAAAAGGAGAGACCTGGTTTTAATTCCCTCGCTTTCTTGGGAGATTTAGGAATGAATCTCCTCAAGCAAGTGCCCTACTATGTGAGCATAAGTTACTGCGTACATTTGCTTTGGGAAGCTCCCTTCTATCAAAGCTATGCCACTGTGGGGAAAAGCATTCAAGGTTTATTAAGCGAGCACAATAAACATGACACTGTAGTCTAGTGGTTGGGACACTCATTTGCAAAGCAGAGCCCTGACTTTTCTGCTTCCACGGTTATTTAATCCCTGTCCACTACAATGGCAAATTGTGGAAAAGCCAGCTATGGGGTATGTGTTGCGTGAGCTCTGAGAAACTTTCCCATATCAAGTCTCTCCAAGGTGATAGCTGAAGGAATACCTACTTTATGGATCTGGATCAGGCTTACACGTGAGTTAGATGCTAAGCTGTTTTCCCCTATTATCTTTCCATGCACTAGAAATGCATTTATTTTAAGCAAATTTCAATTCTGTACATAAAAGAGCTTCACTGGCTACTCGCCTTGCTCATATGCCCAGAGCAGACATTTTGTTCATTAACTATGTACTCACTGGGCCTTACTGTGAATTTGCTCCGTTATTCTTCTTTTGCGGCTAACATGATGGCCCTGCATGAAAAGCTCAGGAACAGCCACTCTGCGTAGAAGATCAAGCTCTAAATCAGAGCTAGCCGGTGTGTCAAACATGTCACTAAGTGACAAGCACCAGGCCCGAGGCAGCGGGTTCCTGCTGGGACTGGGAAAGGTCTCAACATACTGCCCTGCATCTGAGGAAAGCGTGTTGACAACAAACTGTTAACGCGAAAGGGAGCAAAAGCTGACAAGGTGGGGCAGAGCCATCAGCTTTGCAGCAGATTTTGTGCTGGATTGACAGCCCTGGAGACCGAGGCCTCGTCTGTCCACAGATCGCACAACTGGGTCCAAGCAGGTCTAGCTTTCCACCTATCGCAGTGCCCTTTCTTCCCAGCACACGGGCTCTATACTGAGGTTGCCAAGATTCACTGCTCTATGATTTAGCAACCTGGAGGATGCATCCAGTGCCCCCCTTTTACGTCACTAAAAGGAAAGCCTTCATAGCACAACAAGGCATGTCTGACAGTATGCAGCCTTGCAAAAGAAGAGGAGAGAAGGGTTCCACAGCAAACCCCCCTTCTCCCTCTGTGACTACTGCTCCAGTGCCTACACCTATGCTAAAAGGGCAGCGCTAAGAGAACAAGCCTCAGGCCGGAGACCAAATCCTAAATAGGTCCACAGGATAAGGAGCAATAACAGTTTATCCCAGCACATTGCACAGTGCATCTGAACAGTTATCCCAGAATTGAATCACTGAATTAGTGGCAGTGCATTCAACTGCTCACTAAACATTGATTAGAGGGGTGATATGTATACAACTCCAATCCCAAAAGATTTCTGCTCTGGGACAAACAGGCACAACATGCCCAGGGGCAACATCTGTTCCCAGCCTCTGTGACTTACTTTCCACATCTGTAAAATGGGGATTGTGACTTTTACCTCCCTTGTTGAGTACATTGAGATGGAAAGTACAGCACAAAAACCAGGTAGGGATTATGAGTATTTCCAAAAAGAATCCTCACACAAATACAAAACACCCTGCAATGGTGGGGTAAAGACAGACAACACATGGGAGAAAGGAATGATTACTACTCCTATTTATAGAAATGGAGGCAAGGCAAGGAGAGAGAAAAATGACTTTCCCACATTCATCCAAGGGAGTCAGGACCAGATCTAGATGCTGTTCAGGATACTCTCAGATAAAGTTGTGGCAACCAAGAAGAAAACAGGTTTCTACCTGTAAGCACGAACAGGTCTGCAGCAAGGTAAATTGCTTCCACTCTCATTCCAACACCAAGCAGGCTACAGCACCAGAGATGTCTGGATGGCTAACTTTGCACACCCCAGAAAATCATTCCTACACTCAGGACTACATTCCCAATGACCTGCTCTTGTCAAGCACTGACCACAGACTGCTTCCCTTGAGTTAGCTTACCCAAGTTAAGGTCACACCATTCCTCCAAATGAAGGCAAGCCCTAGAAATACCAAACATGAACGCCCCTTGAATAGGATCACTATCAAAAGTAGTCCCCCATTTTAGGCCATATCCAAAACCTACTAAAGTTAAGAAGAGTGTTTTTGTGACTCTGGCAGATTTTAGACCAGCCATTTCAGCACAGTAGACCCTACAAACAGATCGCTTTGCCAACTGCTGAATTAATGACCTGAATAAAGCAGAGAGAAATAACAAAAAGCTGATTCTTGGAGATATCAAACAGTTTGTGACCTTCCAGGTTCTGCAAAACAACACCTACAACCTTTCTTCTTGAAGGATTTTTTTTTGTAATTGTCATCAGAACAAGGTTCAAAAGGGAGGTAACAGTGCAGGGCAACCCAGCACTGGAGAAAGGGATCAGTTCCATTAATTGCTTTGGAATTAACGTGTGGTTCAGTTTTGCTGAGAGATGCAGCCAGGCATTTCACAACCAACAGCAAAGATCATCCAGTGCACTTTTAACTCAAAAGCAGTTAAAAGAATTGTGTGCACTTGCGGCTCTACTTCCCTAAGAAGATCTGGCATGAAATCAACTCACCTGAATTTGATTACACCTGGAATTACTGCTTCACTATTTATTATGTTTATTAGTGTCTGCTCCCAATGACATCTTTAGTGCCACTGTGAGAGGCCAAACTCCTTGCATGACAAACCACTAGTATGGAGATGTATGGATGACTAATAAGAAGATGCCAATAATACATTATCTCCCACTCTTGAATAAGATTTTTTTTTTACATTTTTGGTTAAGCAAACACATACAAATCAGATTCTTGTTTAAAATAAGGCCCCTCTACACTGTCAGAACTGCACCAAGATATCTGTGTAAATGAAGACCTGCCTCATATATGAGGAGTTTGTCTATAAAACAATGTTTTGTGCAAACTTCATATTTATGAAATAGAGGTCCTAAAGCTCTGTCTGGAATCAGGTTTTAATAGAACAGGTGCTGTGCAAGCTTTTTTCTCCTGGTGCTGCCAGTGCACCTTCACAGCTAGTTCTGGCAGGCGACACTCCTCGAAACTCCAGGCCCAGGCCTTTCCTGAGCACAGCCTGCCAACACAGACACATTGGGTGGTGTTTTCCTAATGTTTGTGTAACAGGGCTTGCTAGTCCAGTCACCATCCATCTCAACTGTCACAGATGGTCCCAGTTCTTGCCAGTTTGTCTTGCATCCTACAAGGCTGGCCAGGAAGAGACAAACTCCTAAATTTATTTTGGGCAAAGGAAAAATAAAAAGAGTGATCGGCTTTTACCCATCTCAGCATTGTCACTTGTCAAACAGCAATTACTTACTCCACCTACACAGCTCAGGTAATACTTTGTTATCCACAACCATGATTGCTAGGTACCATCTAAGATAGTACTTTTCACCATCTGGATGATGCCCTTTTGCAGTGGTGCTGTCGTCCAGCATGTGCACCTCCCCAGAGGGGAAAGCCCAGAAGACTCATAGGCCCCTATACCTCCTTTCATCCAGAGATGCTGAACAACATGCTGGACATCCCACAACACAAAATCGTATTGACGTGGCAAGATGACAATGAGCGATTTCAGGGATAGGGCTGTAGCCGTGTTGGTCTACGAATACAAGCAGCCAGTGTGCTAGAGGTGATATCTTTTATTAGCCCAACTAAACAGTTGCAAAAAAACTGTCATTAATTTTCAGGCTTTCCAGCACATGTGCCCTTCCTCAGACATGGGAGAATGCAAAGATTATAAAATTTCTCCCACATAGAAATGAAAATTCATATTTCATAGGAGAGCTGGAGGGTGGTGTAAGATCTCCTGGCTAGAAAATTTCATTTTTCATTTTACTCAAATTCAGGTCAGATAAAAGTCAGAGCAGTCTATTTACCACAAAGGTATCTGATGGCAAGCAGGGTGTTGAATGATGCTTCTTTCTTGTTACGATGTTTCATATTTCACAGACAGATTGGTGATGGAAGGCTCTCCTGGGCAAGGAATTTCTCTTGTGTTGAGGTTGCTCTGCAGGTATGCAAATTTGGCTCGAAACAAAAGGCTGGAGCATAAATGGGGTGTTAGCTTCCAGGTTTCAAGGCACTGAATTTTGCTTCCTTCTTGTAAAATTATGACGTTTTCATTTTCAAACAGTTAATTATGGTATCTTCCATGTTTCAGGGATAAAGGAAGTAGCTGTGTTGATCCATGAGAGATTTCAGTGCATTTAACAGCCTCTCTGCTCCAAGTCCTAGAGCTCCAAATGACTTTGAAGCACCCTAGTATCCTTATCTAACAGTGAAAGGCACATGATAACATTGCATTCTTATCTAAGCGTGAAAGTCACATATACATTGCAACAGAGAATTGGCTCAGCTTGCATACATCACTTGTTGATGGCTTTTAGCCAGAAATATGAAGTTTCTCTCACATGTGGCAAAATGTTTTCTCTTACTTTGAAGGGCAAAATGGATAATTAAAATAATGTTGTAATGGAAACCGTTCAATGAACACACATACTCTGCACCTCACTTGTCTCCACTTTATACAGTCTCCTGCAGATGAGCCACTACGCAGTTATGCACTCATTTATGTTTCATATGAGCATTACCAAACTCTACTTAAGACTAGGCTCCTTTGAAGAATATTCATTTTTGTTTCACCGGCCCTTGAAATGGAAATCAGAGTACCTTTGATAAATGGATTTTAAGGTTGTCTGATTTCACTGTAGCTTCCAAATGTGCCTTACTATCATTTATTATAATGCTAGCTTAGTAACTTGCAACAGCAGTGGCACTCAGTAAAGGACAAAAGATATACTGATACCGCCAACAGCATCCATCCATAGGGGAGCTACCACAAAAACCTTGTGTCAAATGGTCATGATGCAATGATACCTATTGGCAGACTTCATGAGGTTAGGACAAATGTACTGCATACCCACAAAGAGTACGACTCAATGTCATATTTACAACACCAGGGTGAGCAAAAAAAATCTTTAACAACTTAAAAACTCTCAACTACAAACACATTACATTTAGGTGCTACCACAGTCTTCTTTTTCACACAAATTAACCTTCTGAAATTGAGGTACATGTCTTAAAAGAGTAGCTTGATTTTATGCCGAGAATAGAAGAATGCAGATGCTGTGAGATAACTGATGCTTCTTTTCATTCTCTTCCTTCCAGCAGCTGTATGGAGGGAGGGACAGAGTCTGGCAGGGGCAAATTCAGGTGTGGGTGCAGTGGTGTAGTAACATCCCAATTTGATTCTTAGTCCACTCAAAGTTTAACACCAACTCCCCAGAAGCAGCAGTGGCATTTCTATTCAGGAAGCACCAACGGAGTTAATCAACTTCACAACTCCTTAGAATCTACCTGATTCCTGCCAATTGTTCTTCACTCTGCAGATATTAACGACCCTCTTTCCTTTTTTATGGGCTTGACACTCAGCTAATCAAGTTATCCTTTATTCCCCAATTTTGCTGTCTGTTAACTACTCTTGGTCTCTCATCTCCTATTTCAGAGTCCTGCAGAAGTTTTTTAGGTCTTTTCAAAATCCTATATCCTCCCACAGAGTCCAGCAACTACAGTTTCAGCTTTTGGCTGAGCAACCAAGAGCTGTTGACAATTCAGTTATGAAAGCATTAAAACTAGTTTTTGCCTAAGCAGAAAAGGGAGAGTGAGCAAGGCTTGGTTCCTGCTTTGTGCATCTATAAATCTGGAAAAATCTTTCCTTCTTCATTTTGCACATTTAAGTTGGGGTATGTAGTATGCAAGAAGGTACACCAACGTACTTATTTAAGCTATTGTTCTTATTTAAAATGGCAACATTTTATTCACTTAAAATATGTTTTGTTTTAATTTAAAGACTAGCTGATGCCTTATAGAAAACTCTAAAAATGTTCCATTTTATAACAATTCTGCTAATATGCCTTATTTTCAATCATCTTCTCCCCTGTTTTATTACTCAGAACATTTACATATAATTAAAATCCTTGCTTCTTGTCAGTTCATCTAATCTTCCTGCCTGTGATTTCTAGACAGACCTCAAGAAACAGGCTTCTAAGGTAAAGTTTTCAAAAGCACATAAGTGATTTAGGAGCCATTTCAAGAAAATTGGCATTTGTCTAAGTCCCATTGGCTTTCTTTGAAACTTATATTCTTAGCGACTCAATCTTTAACAGTATTGGGCTTCCAAAGATGCAGAATGAAGGCGTGGTAGATTTTTACCAATGCCTAAGCAAGTCAGATACCGGACTCCAAGTCACTATCAATGGTTTCAAACAAAGCCAAACACATAACCTGCTTCGGTGTTTTGAAAAAAAAATCACATTGCTCAGCTATGGACCCAAATGCCTTTTGAGAACTCTTTTCCATTATGCTCTTCTGAAATCTGGATCTTCTAATCCCAAGACATTTAGAAACAGGGTCTGAAAACAGACTCCTGAATCTGTATCTAGGCACTTGAATAAGAGGCCCAGCATCTCCCATGAACATCAACAGAATGTAGTGGGAGCCCGTCAGCACTTTTCATAAAGAGTTTTTCCCTTCATCACTCCCAGGTTCCTCAGAAACATTGCTGTGTCAACATGTCATTCTGCTATGAGAACCAGCTGAGCTTGCTATAAAAAGCGACTGTCAAACAGTTCTTAGGGACACATTGGACAGTACCTTGTTCTTTGCCCCTAAGCATTTGCCCCTCTTTCATAATCACTGATCCACAGGAATCAGACACACTGCATGCAGAATGAACACCCACTGCACCTGGAAGAAGTCCCCTGTTCTTTGCCGCTGTCAGAACTCAATTACAAATATCCTCTTTACAACTTTTCCACTGAGTCCTTCATTTTCAGGGGGAAGAAGATGTGAATAATTTACACCAGCTCAACTCTTCCACAGTGATTTAATGTCTTTTGAGCAAAAGCAATTATCCTTATATCAACAGGACCCTAGTGAGGACGATAATGAGTCGTTTTGGACCCTGCGGCTAAGCATTTTGAGAGAGTGGTTTAACCAAGCAGAGGCCTCTAGTAATCAAAGGGACTGTCCCCTGAATCTGATTGTAGTTTAAAAAAAAAAAAAAAAATCTACTCTCAATCACTGCAGCTCTCCTCCCTTTCCCTTTGTATGCATCTCCTGAATCTAGGGCTGGATTCGGTGCTACAGAAAATGTGACTAGTCATATCCCTCCACCTGCCTGTTTATCTAGCCTCTCCACAGGTCAAAATGTGAGCACATGGTATGCATCAATGCATTTAGGTTCCTAAATGCCACTGTGGAGAATGGAATTATGTTCCCATTTTACAGAACTGAGGCCCACAAACATTCCAGCATTCAGGCTTCTAGAGGAGGGACCGGGGTAGATCTAGGATTCGGCAAAAGGGGACGGGGGAGCACAGGAGCAGCCACCACCACTGTTACCCCACTCCCAGCCTCTGACCTGCCCCCCCACCCCAACTGGGGACACATCCCCTCCCCTTCCTCACCCCTCTGCTCCTTCTGATACTGCTTTCCTCACTATGAAGCTTCAAAGCCACTCCTACCTGCACCAGAAGGGGTGCATGTGGACCACAAACAGTAACAGCTGAAGCAGCAAGATGGGTAGGGGAAATGGGTTCCCCTACCCTGCCTGGTCCCCTAGAGAGCAGAGGCAGGAAAGGGGACCCCTCTACCTACCACCCCTACTGCTTTTACTGGTCCCAGCTAAGCTTACCCCAAGAGCTATCTTGCAGCTTTATCCCACCCCAGACCTGGGGGACAGAGGAAAGCGAGCAGCAGCACAGGGCAGAGGAAGAAGAAGGGTAGGGCAGGGGATGTGCCTGATCATGAAGGGGAGGGAGGGGGATTCTTGCATGCTTTGGAGTCTTTAAAAAGTCTCCAGAGGCTCTGAGGCAGGATCCAACCTGAAAAAGGGGTGCAGCCATGCCACTGCACCCCCTCTGGATCCACCCTGGCAGGGGCATGAAATTCATCTAGCCCCTCCCATCCCTTGTATGTGGGGGTGCAGTGAGTGGCGTCATGTCAGCGAGATGCCAGAGTTAATGCAGCCATCACTTACCCTCTGCCAGACATGCACCCCCAACAGGCCTCTCTGTATGCTGGATTTTGGGGACAGGCCCCAACCCAGAATTTCCAGCCCCACTAGAAGCCCTGTAGGCCATATGTTTGATACCCCTACTCGAGAATATCAGTTCAGGGCCCTACACATTAGGCAACCTTCCTACCTACAATAGCTACCCTATGCCTTTCCTGTTTTATCCTTCCTCATGACTTACACCATAATATAAAGCAGCAGCTTAAGAGACACCAGCTCATCACTAATTTCTTTACTGCCCCTGCTGCTCAGGTGCCAGGTTCACACCAGCCTGAATTGGAACAAACAGGAAATGCTGCCTCCTGTCAATCATTAATGACAAGGGACCCGTTGGCAAGGATGGATTCAGTACAGCATATTGCTCAAAGCTACAGTGGTTCTAAGCAGAATTTAAGACAATCATAAACTTTGCCAAAAGACGGAGTTATCCACAAATTAGGTTTGAATTCAGCAAACAGTTTTGGCCAAAAAAAAGAAGGAAAACATTTTTAAATGAAATACTTCTCTTTAGAAATGTTGTGTTTGGGTCCAACGTTATCTCAGGAACACTTTTCATCTTTGTATTTTAAAATGAATCAGAGAGACAATGAGAGCTGGAAGGTCATCTAGTCCAACCCCCTACTCAAAGCAGGACCAGCCCCAACAAGATCATCCCAGCCAAGGCTGTCTAGTGTGGGCTTAAAACCCTCCAAGAACCTCCAAAAATGGTCTATTTTTGTGTAAAAGCTGACGTAAATGTTTAAAATAAGTGTTAAATTATTCCAAAAGGAAACATACCATTTCATTTTCGGGCCAAATGAAATATTTCAGGACAATGTAAAATAAAACATGGAGGGGGGTTCTCATTTTGACAAAAATGCTGATTTTTTTTGTTTCAGTTTGACCTGACTTTTTGTGTAATTGTTGTTTTTCCCCCACTGTTTATTTTAGCCATTGAACTGAAAAATCCATTACAGGTTTCCCTTGATTTATGCGGGTTCTTTATATGTGAATTCACTCTTATGCAATGAGTATATTTAGACCCATAATTCGTTATATGCAAGGTAAATGTGCTCTTATGCAATCAGCATAGACGCGCTCTCTGCCCAAGCAGGTAAGTCTGTGGGGGGAGGAAAAAAGGGCCGTGGCCCCATTCACCCCAGCCCTGGCTGCAGCAGCCCCGGGAGCAGCCTGTGTCAGCTGCCTGCAGCCTCTGGGCCACACTGTGCTCCGCCTGTCCCCACTCACCTCTGCTCCTGGGGCAGCTGGTATCAGCTGCTCCCAGGGCCGCTCCAGCACAGGCTGAGGTAAGTGCGGATAGGCAGAGCCCCAAGCAGTGCAGCACTTACCCCAGCCCCAGCTACATCAGCCCCAGAAGCAGCCAGCGCCAGCTGCCAGCACCACAGCATGGCACAGCCCAGGAGCACAGGTGAGTGTGGACAAGTGAAGCACAGTGCAGCGTGGCAGCTGCAGGCAACTGGTACCAGCCGCTCCTGGGGCCTGGGTGCATGCCGCACCCCACGCTGCTCTGCTCTGTGCCACTTTGTTCCCTCTGCTTTGTTACCTTGTGCAGCCCAAGGAGCACCACCCCTCTCCCTGCCCCTTCCCTAGTCTCAGCCTTCCTCCCTCCCTCCCTCCATGGAAACCTATCCCTATTTGTTACATTGTTCATGTACAGTGATCGCTTTATGCTAATTCAATTTATGTGCCATTCTCCAGGAACTCATGTACCACATAAATCAAGGGAAACCTATATTCACCCAGCTCTAAATTAACCCAGCATCTTCTGTCCAATAATCAAGTGGACATGAAGTGCCATCTTCTAAAGGGCTGGTTCAGAAGAGCACAAGGACCAACGGTATCCAATTCCAAGGTAAGGAGAAGCATCCTGATCAGAATGGAAGATACTGTACCAAAAGGTAGCAGTAGGCAAGCCTTTGAGAACGGGTCAGCATCCCTGCCATCCATGGCTGGCGCAGGGCATGAAGAGAGAACCCAGCACACACAGATGGGAGAACAGCTGACCATCAAAATCTGCCTGAATTCTCTTGAGTGTGTCAACAAACAAGAGTGCAAACAGGGACCCTGGGGACCTAATTTATTTGGACTTCTATAAAGCCTCTGACAAAGTGCCTACCAAGAGGTTGCTAAGAGGGATGGTATAAGAAGTGAAGTACTCTTATCCATTAGAAACTGGCTAAGAGCCAGCACAGAAAGAGTAACCGCACAGAAATGAATGTTCAGGGATACAATCAGGAGAGCAAATCTAAAAAAAATGAGTTACAAATACCAAGACGTTAAAGGAAACAAGATGTTCAACTCATATTTGGCAGACAAAATAGGCAGACATGGGGAGCTGAGGGTCTGCTGCTCAGTGGAGACATGTTACAGGTTTCCCTCACTTTATGTGGTACATGCATTCCTGGAAAACAGCACATAACTTGATTCGCATAAAGAGAACCCACTTTCCAATGTAACAAGTAAGGATACGTTCCAAGACCTTGACTGTGCTGACCCCCAGACCCATTTCTACCACTTTTACAGGACAATTTTGGTAGTCACCAACAGCAGACAGTACAGCTACTCCTCGCTTAACAGCGTAGTTAAATTCTTGAAAAACACGACTTTAAGCAAAACAATGTTAAGCAAATCCAGTTACAATCACAGTAGTTACCTACTAGCAGGTGATGGCCAAATAACGTTCTAACTGAACAGTGTGTGACTTTAAACGAGTATGTTCTCTAGTAGATCAGCGACATAACGAAACAATGTTAACCAGGATGATGTTAAGCGAGAAGTACCTATACACACAAGCACAGGGTGATGGTGAATGTTCAGCTGCAAATACAGAAAACACGTCACAGACGATGAGCGAGGAGCACAGAGCCACACAGCAGACTATATTTTGGTGCGCGTAACTCCCACAATACACTGCACAAAGCAGATGATCGTGGGCTTCCACCACACTGATCGCATAAGAGCAAATTTACCTTGCATATAACAAATTTTTGGTATAAAAAGGGTCATCACATAAGAGCAAATTTGCACATACAGAACCTGCATAAAGCGAGGGAAACCTATACTTCGGGAGACACAGGGAACACAGAGCTACTCAATTCCTGTTTCGCTTCAAGCTTCACAAAACAAACTCATTCACAAAGCATGAAAAGCCCAACACATTGTGCCTAGGACTGGCAAAAGCAATACAAAACCAAGAGGGGAAAGGTATGCACATCATGGTAAGTAGAAACATGTCAGAAGAACTCAGGACTACTGTAATTTGAAGGAATTTGAGTCAAGGCTTGATAGACTTCAATCCTGTGTGCTGAAGGAGCTTCAGAGCTATTGGCAATATTACTTCCAAAATCATAGCTCACAAGGGAAACTCCAAGAAGGCTTGGAAAAATGGTGAATGTAAGACCCATCTGTACAAAGGAAGACCTGGGGTACAGCTATCCAAAAAGCAGCTTGCAAGTGGTTAAATCTTGGTCAGTGGGGCTGGAAATTCTGCGATTGAGTAAGCAGTGATAACCCCCACAGAGGGGGTTATCACACCTTGGGGTGCTGCTATTCACCCCACTGCCCAATTTCTGGGCTGAGGTCCATCTTGTGAACACCTTTCAGCAGTGGGACAGGCAGTGGCAGTATAGTCGGTAAACAGAGGTTAATGTTGCTACCACTCACCTGGCCATCAGTGGTGGGTGGTCCATATCCAGCCTGCCAACCCAAGTGTGCTGGATAGCTCTGCCCTAGGGCACCATAAGCTCCCCAGCCTGACTTCAATGCCTGGGAAGTTGGGGAAACTTCCCAGGCATGACTAGAGGCATGGAAGGCCTTCAATATAAAGAAAGATTTATACATTTAGGAACACTTAGGGCAGAGGTGATGAAATCTGTATTCTTCCTTGACTGCATAACAGGTTTGGTGAACACGGGGAATAAGATGAACATAATATATCTGGTTTTAAAAAGACTTTTGCTTAGTTCCACATGATGTTGTCATAAGCAAGCCGGGGAAAGGTGGACTACATAGAACTACTGCTAGGTGAATACATAATTAACTGAATAACTGCAAGCAGAAAGTAATTGTTTGTGGATCAATGTCAGACAGAATATCTCAGGTGCAGTTTCCCAGGGATCTGACTGGGGTCCAGCAGTGTTTAACATTTTTATTAGTGACATGGGTATGGAAATAGAGGATGTGTTGATTAAATGTGCAGGTGGTAGAAAGCTGAAAGGGGCGGCAAATACTTTGTGGAGGACAGGATGAAAATTCAAAAGGGATCTTAATAAGTTGGTTATAAACAACAACATGCAATTCAACAAACGTGTAAGGTGCTACATATAGGAGAGAAAAATACACAAATGCAGAATGGGGGTAACTGGCTTGATAGTAACATTGCTAAAAAAGATCAAGGGTTCGTGGGGACTCAAGTCTCGATGGGTCAGCAACGTGATGCTGTCACACAAATATGAAGCTTGGGAGCTGTGTTACCAGGAGAACTGTGCACACCAGATGGTAGGTGACTAACTTCTAAATCAGTACTGGTTAGACCTCAGCTAAAATACCATCCAGTTTTGGGCAAGGCATTTGGGCAATAAGACGACTGTAGAGGAACGAGAAAGGATCCAGAGATTAGTGATTAAGATGTCAAAGGGACTGGAACACAAGCCATATGAGGAAAGATTTGAAGGGACTTGGTATATTTAGTCTGGAGATTAAGGGGGGCCATCATACTAGCAGTTTTCAAATACCTGAAAGGCTGACATAAAGAAGGAAGAAAAGTTAGTCTCTCCCACAAGGGGCAGAACACAAGGCAATGAGCTTAGCCTACAACGAAGAAGATTAAGACCAGATCTCGACAGCGGGTAGGGAATCCTAATTGCAAGAACAGTAGGACAACGGAAGAAGCTGTCTGGGGAACTTGTGGATTCTCTATCGAGGTTTTCAAGAAGAGCTGTCTGAGCGAATCCCACATCTATGGAAATTACCCTGGAGCTCCCTTCCTGCTAGTGGCAGTTTCCAACATGCAGTTTGGCAGTGGAGCATCCCTAGGTTCCATTACCCCATATTATTAAATATATCTGGCAACAAGGGAAAGATAGTGAAGAGCAAGTGGCCAAACCTGCAGAGAGTACAACATGTATCAAGACTGGAGAGGACTGAAAGGAACTTCAGACAGACCAAAAAAAAAGCTAGGGAAATGGGCAGCATAACAGCAGGCTGCATTCATTGTTAACAAAGGCAAGGTGATGTACACTGAATGACGCCTACACCCTACTGGATACTGAATTAACTATAACCACCCAGACAAAACACACACCTGGGCCTCATTGTGGACAGCTGAATAAACCCTCTTCAGTCAGAGTCAAAAAAAGGAAATAAAGTATGAAGTAGGCTGTAGAAAGAATGGGATGGAAAATAATGCTGAAAAATATTATAAAGCAATTCTATACATTCAGTGGTATGACCTCACCTGAAATATAGTTCTCGGTACTGGTTATGACGCCTGAAAAAAGATGCAGCTAACAGAAGGGAAGGACACTGAAAATGACTGGAGGCATGGAAGGCCTTCAATATAAAGAAAGATTTATACATTTAGGAATACTTAGGGCAGAGGTGATGAAGAAGAGGGGAGGTGATAATACATTACAGATAATGATACCTCCCTCTTATGTAGCGCTTCCCATCAATAGAGCTCAATGAGCTTTCAAAAAGGAGGTCAGTATTATAGCCTCCATATTATAGATGGGGCAAATGGGGCACGGGACAGTGAAGTGACTTGCCAAATCCTAGTTCAGTGCTCTACTGCAGCTGCAAATGATTCAGCTGGAAACTCCTATTTACCCTTTTTCTTAATAAAGGAACAAAGGGGCATACAAAAAGTACACCATTTTCATAATGCACAATTCTGCCACAGAAGTAGCACGGATATCATCGAATCCAAGGGCATAACAGGATTCAGAAAAAGTCTGGATAGCTAGATGAGAACATCAAATGACCTTGAAGTGAAAAGTTCCTGAGCTTGTTACTAATTCCCAGTGCCCAAATTTAGCTACCGCATAATATATTAGAGATTAATCAGCTTCAAAGTACCAGTAATACCAACTGGATGCATCCCAGGTATTAAACACCTTCCTCACCATACTAACAAACACACATCTGAGGTTTGCGCTCATCCTAATTCATTTGGAATAGCTATTTCCAATTTTTTTTAAAAAATTAAAAAAAGAGAGAGAAACATGTTTCCATTGCAAAAACCTTGAAAGGAAGCCACCTGCTTATTAAGGGATAGAATTGTGAAGGAAAACAACCAAATTATAATCATTATCTGAAACTATTCCTAATCCTCTCCCTTCCCAGAAGGCTTTTTTTAAAAACAGCTCTCCACCTGTCTTCAAAGGAAAAAGACAAGGAAGGGAAATGATTAGGACAAGTGGGAAATTTTGAGAAGTACAATGCTAGGCTGCCTCATATTGCTTTTCCTCCTTAAATGGCTAGTCCCTAAAATTCCCTGCCAATTCCTTTTATTTCCCCAGTTTAAGTAAAAGCCACCAAGTGACGAAAAACCAACTAAGAAAGCAAAGATGCCTCTGCGCAACACAAAGTCCTTTCATTATGTTATCAACTCTGAAACTGCGTCTCTGCAATTTTTCAATAAAGGGTTTTCTGAAGGAAGTGATTATAAACAGAATAGAACACGCACACTTTAATAATAATAAGGTCATCCAGGGTTATGGGTTTAGCAGACAAAGCTGTAATTATTTAGCAATGCTGAGTTTAAATGCCAATGAGTCTTAATGGAGCTGAGCTAATTAACCAATTTCAGCTGAATAACTGATTAGTAAAAAAATCAATGGTCGCATACGACAAAATATTTTCTTTTAGCAGGTCATTTCCTTGCAGTGATTCTCCAAAGTAGACTGCATGAAAGAATGCCGGGGCATGTGCTGACCAAATATTATTGTAATTAAATATTCAATGGAATGAATTTTCAATTATTCACAGGAAGGATAACAATCTGGTTCATCACTGGTGTTTTCATTAATAGTCTAAGAGAACCTGTCTTCTTTATGTTGCATTGTAAGATACAAAAACCCCTGTTGAGGGGTACGTTGTCATTATGATGCATGAGGCTTTAGCCTCAAGATGCCCAGGAATGGATTCAGCAGAACAGACGTTCAAAGCAGGGAGGTGCTGCGGTGGGGAGGGGGGAGGAACTGGTCTCTGCAACACTTCTGACAGTACAGAAGCAGCCAAACAACACCGATTATGGCACACGTCAGTGCGAGTGTGGCCTGCCAAATACCTTTCGCTCAGCAGAGTAAGCCCTCCCCTCATTGCCAGGGTTGCACAGTCATTACCTCCCACCAAACCCATTTGCTAAATTAGCCCCCTCATTCACTCTGCTACAGACAATTTTTGTTTCAAGACACAGAAACATAACTCTCTGGTTGTGAAGCCAGTTTCAAGTTTTCCTGCACACTCTGCCTCCTGCCTCAGGGATATAACCTGGATGGAGAAATATCCAGTGGGCACTGACTTTGAAAGGATTTGTTATCAGGTTCTGATTGCAGTGGTTAGCTGTAGGGCAGAAACATATGCGCAGGATTATAGGTCACAGCAATGAACTACAATTCTGCCACCTGGTTTATGATGGCTTTTAAAACAAGAGAAATATGGCTGCTGTTATCCACCCATCCTGAAGAAACATATTCCAGGGAGGTGGAAACATTCCAACCCCAAAGTGAGAAATTGGGCCATATGGTCCACACACTTTCTGGAGTTTTGTTATTAGATTGACAATTTAAAAACAGGACTAATGGGCAGTTTCCAGACTTTGCACAATTTCCTGATAGTAGCACTCTTCCCCTCTTGAAGAACGGGGAGGGAAAACAAACCCTAGTGTATCATTATAATTCACTAAGCAGCATTACATAGGAAATTACAAATTAGCTGTTCAGCAAAGGATACAGACATAGTTACAGACCTCTGGAAAAACTACAGAACCTTTCAACCCATTTATCAAAGCACTTGCAGTTCCCACTTCCAGGGAAATGAAACAATAATAAATAGTGAGCATAGAAAGTTAATCTGTATCCAGTAAACTTTCTTAATTTAAAAGTTAAAAAAAAAAAGAGACCCTTTAGTTCTTGTTAGGACTTGTCCATTTTTACCAGTTCTTTTTATGTGCATTTTTTGACAACCAATGGTAAGGCAAATCAAATGCAGCTGGGAGTTACTGAATTCACTGTGCTGAATTCACACCCCTATCTGTTTGTGACCTGTCTGAAGAAAGACTGGTCTTCTAGACCAGGCGTGGCCAATTATTTCAGCTGGAGGGCCACTTAACAAGTTTTAGTGAGCTGTCAAGGGTTGCACGTATAAAATCTTTCAGACGATAGCATTTTAACAAATTATAGATAACAAAACAAATTGTATACTAAAAATCCAACCTCTACTGTAACTTACTTTAATTTTATTTCAAAAAATTATTTTTGGCCTGCTTTACGTTTTTTTGAGTAGTGTATATAGAAGTAGTCTGGAAGAAGTGTGGGATGGGAGCAGAGAGCAGGGGGTGCATGCAGCAGACCTCGCCTGGGCAGTGTGGTGCAGGTGCGGTCCACCCACCCATCTGGCCCATGGTTGCCCCTGCAGTGCTCTTCATGGGGCCAACCTCTGAAGGAGCCCATGCCATGGTCTCGCTCGCACCTGCCCTGAGCGATGAGCAGCCAACTGCAGGCAGCCAAGTGGGTGAAGGCAGCCTGGAGCTGGAGCCCCGCATACCGGGGAAGGAGCCGCCTAGCTGCAGAAGCCGCACCACCTGGTTGGGCGTACGGTGCCTGGCACGCATCCCCATGGCCTCCCCATGGTACCTGCTGCCCAAAGCGGCACAGCAGGGGTGGGAGGAAGAGGAACCACTGGAGGCAGGGGGAGCTGGGCAGTACCTGGGTGGCTGCAGCAGCAGCAGGAGCTACCCTACTGGCAAGCTCTGTACACTAGCCAGGGCCAGGGCCAGGGCCAGGGCGGTGCTGTCAGCAGGTATGGGTGGGAGCAAGCAGGGCTCAGCCCCACGGAGGCAGCCATGGGCCAGATCCACTCAGTTGGCAGGCTGAATCAGGCCGTATTTTGCACACCCCTGTTCTAGACTGTACTCCAAAAGCCAGATCCTATTTCTATTAGGCACCGAAGTGAACTCGGGCTCCTAACTACAATTGTATGTCACCCTGTTCAAACCCCAAAACAGTAGCATAACTAGGAGTGAGCGAGAAGAGCAACAGCCCCAGGCACCAATTTAGGAGGAGCGCCAGAACTACCCCCATACCCACAGAGTTTGCATCCTGGCAGCAGGAGCAGCCACACAGTGTTGCTCTTACAGCAACAACAGCAGTTGTTGCATGGACACCCTGCACAGCCTAGCCAGGGACCGTTTTGGAGTTCCCTGCAACCCTCCCCTCTGGCAATCTTGGCACCCACTCGTGTCCTCCCCACGCAATTTTTCTGCAGGGTTTGCACCCCAGGCTTGCTAGGCCTCTGCCCTGAATAATTGTTAAACCAAAAAACAGAGAGGAAAGTATCAAATCCACCCACACCTTGAATACTGTGCCCAGTTCTGGTTCCCACACCTCAAAAAGGATACAGAAGAACTAGAGAAGGTCCAAAGAAATGCAACAAGGATGGTCAGTGGTATAGAGGGGTTTCCATGTGGGGAGAGACTAAAGGGGTCAGGCCTATTCAGTTTAGAAGAGAGGCACTTGAGGGGGACATGGTAAGGTTTTACAAAATACTAAGTGATGAAGAAAAAGTCAATAGAGATTTATTATTTACACTCTCTCACAATTCAAGAGCTAGGGGTCACAAAATGAAACTGGTAGGGAGGAAGATTAAAACTAACAAAAGGCAGTCTTTTTTCACACAGTGGGTTATTAAAGTGTCTAACTCATGGCCACCAGATGTGGTGGAAGCTGACAGTTCAATGAGATTCAGAAAGCGATTGGGCAAATTCTTGGAGGAAAGGGGCATCTGTAAGCTACTGAGCTTGGAAATTAAAGGCACAATGACTCCATTAGACCTTTCTAGACTTAAAACTCACCCTGGTCATACCCCGTTCACTCTGCCCTCTCTGCGAAACAGGATTCTGGGGGCAAGATAGACCTGAAGTCTGACTCAGTAAACGGCAATTCTTACGTTCTTATGTTCAAAAGTTGCATGAGTCCTCCTCTTCCTAGCTGCTTCTCTGTGACTTACGGAGGCCAATATGAGGGTGTGTTGTAAAAGTGGACTCATTTATGGATTTTCAGGGACTTGAATAGAGTGGTGCCTTTCGTGTATTGCAGGGGTTTCTTTGTGCCAGTGAAACCAGACAGGGAACAACAGGGAAACCATCTTTACTGTACATACAAAAGGCTTAACTGAAGGCTTTTCAAGGATAAACACAGGCAGCACCAGGAGACAAACACAACATGGAAAAACCCCACCAACTGCCAGTAGTGAGTGCACACACACACACACACCCCTCCACTCAGGGCATAAACACACCTCCCCCCTACTTAACATAGTCCTTCAAGTACTTGGGGCAAATGGTGACTTCCCTCAAACAACTCAATCTGGGGGTCAGAGCAGCCTGTCTCTGCTCTTCTTGAGTCACTTCGGCACCTGGAAGACGTGATGGGCCTGGAAGAACAGCTGATAGACCGTAAGAACTGGTCCTATTAGTGGTTTACTGCCTTCTAGATCTGTAGATGGCACATCATTGGGAATCCAACCTCACATCAGGTTGACGTGCCTGCAAAATGTCCTGCCATTTGGAGTCCTGCTGGTATGACACCAGTCCTTTAGCTTCAACCAGAGTTGCTCATTTTCATCGTTTAAGATATACACAGTAGTGTCTTGTTTAAAGGTCCACACATGTAAAACAGTCTCTTTTGAGGAGAACTGGATTTCTTGCTTTGTTTGATACTTGGCTACCAGGTCTGGGTGGAGCTGATCCAAACAAGTCTCCAGCCAGCATGTTCATCAGTAGTGCCGCATATCTTCAACCTGTGGCTATGCATGGGTTCACATACTGTTGTGCTTTCCAAGCACCATCAACGATCCACTTCAGTGTATTGTTAGTGGCTTGGACCATTCACTCAGTTTGGCCATTGGATGACGGATGGAATGGTGTCAATGTGATGTGATGGATAAGATTTCTTTCCATGAAGTACCTGAACTTTTCAGAAGTGAATTCTCAACCGCTGTCAGACACTATGGTAACTGGAAAACCGTGCATCACAAACATTTTTCATAAAATTTGGATTATGGTGCATGGTGTCACTGATGCAACTGGAACATCTTCCATCTATTTAGAGAAAGAATCGACAACAAGGAAGAATATCTGACCTTGGAAGGGGCCACCAAAATCTATATGGAGACATAACCATGGTGCCTGAGTCACCTCCCACAGATGGATATGTCTTAGCCAGAGCATGGTGAGTAGCTTGGCATAGTTTGCACTTCTTTAGAGTTTGCTTAAAATCAGCAGACAATTTTGGCCACCAAATATAACTTCTGGCAAGTGCTTTCATGCAAATAATTCCTGGATGTCCAACACGGAAAGCATCAAGGACTCATGTTTAACCTTTGCTAGGGATAAGCATGCTGTTACCCCATAGGAGGCATCCCTTATAAGCAGAAAGTTCATGTTAGCATGTAACAAATGGCTTGAATTTCTCTTCTAACTTTGTCATAGGACACCCCTTCCATATGCAGTTAGCACTCAGGCTAACACTGGACCCTTGGTAGTCATACAGGAAATCTGCATTGGCTATTGACCTTCCAAGGCACTGTTGATTTGAATCATGTGCACTAAGGAGTAAGGACCAATGGAGCATATGCAGTGAAATGATTTAGCGTGCTGGTTGGGCTCTTCTCGGTGAATAACATGTCCAGGCAAAGGTGGAAATTCTTGCTCCTGACCCTCCATGCACTTCCTTGCTGACTCTGTCTGATTTGACTCCTACCTCTGGCTCAGACTTCTGATCTGCTAGGAGCCTTGGTGTATCCTGATTCCAGTGTTTGCCCTTGATTCTGGTTTGACCTCTGGTTCTGGCTTCTGATCCTGGTCTAACCCTTAGCAAACCCTGTCTTTGGCTCTGGCTCCCGGACTGCCTTGATTTTGGATACAACTCCCAATTCCAGTTCTGACACCAGACCCATTCAGATCTCAGCTCCTTGGAAACCCAACCTACACGGCACCCATGCTTCAGGTGCCTAACCATTAGGCAAGACGACCCATGCCCCAGTCCCTAACACCAAACTCCATATGGGGAAGCATCCCAGGTAAGTAGTAGTGAACTAGCCCTCCAGGATGTAACAACTACTTCACATCATAGAGGCTTTTTTGACATCCACTCCATTTCCACACTGCTTCCTTGGCCAACAGACAACATAAAGGCTCACCCACTCCAGCCTTTTCTTTTAAGCAGAAATGGTAGAGATTCACCAGTTACAAGAATGCTTGCAGTTCCTACTTATATTTGGGCATTAGAGCTCCCTGGATTGTTTCAGGAGGAGTCTATGAAGCAGGGTTTCATCTCAAGCCCCACACACACCTCCACCCAAAGCAGAAATTCCAACTTGTTACTAAAATGACAGTTCTCAAACAAATGATGCACCTTGGCTACATATGCTGCAATCCCCTTGCCTGGAAGCTGATTGCACTGGCTGATAACTGTTTCAGTGTTTCAGATGGACTCCATGCAAAGTGATTTCTTAGTAGTACAAGGATTTCACCAGATGACTTGTCATGCAACTTGACCAGGTACAACAGTGACTGAACCAGGTCAAAAGTCTTCAAGCCAATGGCAGTCAGGAGCACAGCATGTTTCTGGTTTTCCTCAGTCATCCGATTTGCTTTCCGGGAAAAGAGCCAGTCAGCATAGGAATCCCAGGACAATGGCTTGGCCACATGAAAAACTTCAGTGCAGCCTCAAGTAACCGTAGTGCAAAGCAACTTCAACTGCACTGCGCTGCATAGGAAGAAACCCCTGGTCTGGGCTCCTCAGGCAGCACACGTACCCTTCTCTCATGTAGTAGTTGGCTCTTTCTCCCAGATGAAGCATTGGCAAATGTCCTGCTCACCGAGATCCCATCAAAAGCTTGCAAATGATATCTGCAAAAAAAATTATTTATTTGCAAGCTTTTAGGCACAGGCACCCTTCATCACGCATAAAATTCATTTTTATTTCTGCCTAGGAGAACTCTTACAGTTTTTGTAATCTCCTATGCCTGACAAAGGGTGCTTGTGCCCGAAAGCTTGCAAATAAAGGTGGGGGTTTTTGCAAATATCTAGTGGGTGTAATAAAGATATCACCCTCTGTCATGAGTTTTGAGCCCATGAGACAGGCATCCCAGCAATGAAATTCTCATCCTCCTTCTTATTTAATCCAGAAAACCATAGTTACCTACAGACTAAAAGTATTCCAATTAGAAGCCTGTACAACTCCATCCATCCCCCCACACCCAGCTCAGCAGCAGCATCCAAGGCTTGGGGAGGCCAGACATTTTAATGTTCATGAGTAGATCGTGCTGTTCTTGAATTCAGTTGTTATTCAAAAGCATTTGTGAAGTCTATCTTGCGTTCCCACTTCATGAATAGCTCATAAACAGTCACTTGTGAATGCGTGATATCTGGACACCGACATCCACGTTGTGTCCCTTATTTGCAGCGGTTCCATCGTACTGGTTCTGAATCCTGATTGGGGGATTTCTGTAAATGCCCAACACAATGTGACTTCCAGATTTCTAAAGCTACCGCTGAGAATATACAATTCCAAATGGCTTCCAGCAAACAGCCAGGCTTAACATTTGCCTTTTGCAAGTACTCATGCATGTAAAACTTGATGGCTCAAATGTTTGCAGAAAGCAAACAAGGTCAAATTGAAATGTGCTTTCAAATTCTAATGAATATTCGAAGAAAATGTTTTTCTGCTATTTACTCAGACCCGTTATGTGCTCAAATGATCAGTTACTGTGTATTGTGTAGGGGGTGGAACATTTCTATATCCTTCTGGGTATTAGGAAAGCATGTGAATTTTACTTTGAATCAGGATAAAGACACGCAGATCAATAAACTCATACAACTCACAAGTCCACTTATGACTGGCCACTGCATAAGAGATACCTAAGGAGCAAGGGGCTGTAAAGGAGCAGCCCAACACTGCAAGCCTTTTCAGGAGGCTGGCAAACTGGTTGTCTTGAGCTCCCTCCTTGATCTAGCCAGCAACAGATGACAGCCCACACTGATGACAAGCAGCCGCTCTACCAACACCTCCCATAACCCCAACGTAGGTTAGCGTCTTGAAGCTAGGCTAGCACCCTGGATAACTCCTGGTAGTTCCTTTATCTGTTGCTCAAGGAGCATGCCCACTCCTCTTGCAACTGCCACACAACTGAAATTCAGCTGAATAACTGATCAGCTCCTAATGCACTCTTCAAAGGCACAAACCACATCCAGCGCAGGAGAGAAATCCATGCAGGGTAGTCTGTTATCAAATATCAAAGACTGGGTTAGAGAAAAAAATAATAATCAGCAAAAGCCCTTTGCTCTGCTCTGGCCTCTGTTTCATTAAGAGCCAGATGCCAGTGCTGCTATCAGAGCACCACGCACACACAACCCACACACCTCCACTGTTTGAATCTGTAGCAACCCCTGTTCACATCCCTGGGATCTTCCTCACACAAACTGTTTCCCTGAAGTCCTAGGGACTGTTCTGGAGAGCAATCACTTGCTCCTGTACAGGATGTACACCCTCTGGTTCTGGATTTATAGCCTAAAATCTGAAATACAAGTTCCTCTTGGATCAACTCCAAAGTCCCTGGAGCAGCGAACAGCTTTCTCTCTCTTCCTAACCCGGTGGACTGCCAGAAGGGGCAACCCTAGGGGACCTGCCACTAGTTTGAGGTCAAGCACATATTTACTAAAGCAAAAGGATGTAAAGAGAGCTGCGTAGGAGAATTGAAGCGACAGAGAGGCTCTGTTAGTCAGAATGGAGGTACGCTAATAAATGCTGCGCACATCCCTCCCACAGTCCGCTTCTCAGCCCAATTCAGCTTTGCCCAGTCAGTGGCACCACTGCAAACTGAGTGCCAAATGCTACCAACCCTGGCTGGCACAGCTCTCAATAACTTGCTGACAATGGTGAACCAGGTCCAGCTGATCTTTTCTTCCCGCTGGTCCAGTACAAAACTACCTACACCCCTTTGAATACCCCAGCCTAACCCCCTTAGTCAAAAAACAACCTCCTATCTTCACACCCTGTTCATCACAGCCTCACCCCAGCAGCCCCTCCCCATCATAGCTCAAAAATGCCAAAGGCTCAGAGCCCCATACTCCCTACCCAGCTCAAAACCTCCCCACAGCTCTGAGCCCCTTCCCTTAAATTTCAGTCACCCCACCACAGATTGAGGAAGCCCTTTCCGCATCTGAGCAACCCCACTTGCCCCCAAGAGTGCCAGAAACACCCATTTTTGTACCCAGCTCAAAACCCCTCCCAAAGCTGCCTGCCTCACCAGGCTGAAACAGTGAAATAGAAACTACATTATCAGGAGCAGCTAACACCAGAATTGCAAAAGAAAGGACACCCTGAGTAGTGAAATATCAAGAGCGTTAAAAAAGGTGCAAGGGTCAGTAAGCAATGAAGAGCTTAGAAGGAATCAAGTAGATTACTATAGGTGCAGATAGAAGTAACAATTTTTGCCAGATTTGGCCGCAGAAATCAGTCTATAGCCAAGACCAAGAAGTCAATTACTCCCCTCACTGCTGCCTGAATAGACATGTTGCTGCCACTGCCAGGTAGCTGACTTAAATTTTGGGTGAAGCAGGAATTAAAGAGGGGTGAAACTTCACCCCTCCCAGATCCGTCCCTGACAGAGACAGACAGAGGGACATGAATGCAAACAGAAAGCTAATAATACTATAAGTTAGCAGCTCCTTCAGGGCATCTTGCCTTCCCTGTGCCCATCGAAGCTAGCTCCTCAGAGAAGGAACTGTCTTTATTTGCACGTGGAAAGCACATCAACCACATCAAATAAATATGAGACACGATAGCCAGGAACTATCGCTCTTCATTTTTACCACTCCTTGTCCAAGCTCAGAGCTAGAACTAGCATTTGTTCCCATCTGTAATAAGCCCACACGCGAAGGCAATGAGAGGTACTCAACTTTGAGCAGGCTGTGTAGAAGTTGGGGAAATTTATTTTTCCCTTTAATTAAAGCTTTTCATTTCAATTAAGACCTTGGCCATAGAAAACACATGAACCCCGATGCAGCTGAGGTCACGAGTGAAACGAATTTGGAGAGCACTCATGCCGCAGATCAACAATATGCTCATCAGGGAGTGCCGGGGGGAGGGGAAGTTGGAATAATATCCATCTGCGCTAGACCTGGCTTTAGCCAGCAGAGTCGGTCCCTCACTGAGCAATTTACAGAGATGAGGATCTGCATATGAATTCAGCACTCTTTCAGGAACAGCTGTATCAAGGCCATCTCTGCCGCGCCTTGAGTCTTGTTTATGTAGCATGGGAACAAAAATCCTCCTTTCAGTCTTTTCAGCATTTAATAACAATGTACAGTATGAGTCACCAGGGTCATCTGTAGCCTAGGAAGACCCTTGTTTGCATTGTTCCTCTTCAATGCCACAGCATATAGGCCAGTCCTCTTACATATGAATACGTCTTTGTACCAGCTGTTCTACAGCAGCACAGGTGAAGTGGTCCTGACTCCATTTCTCCACTTCTTCCTCATCCCATCCCTCTCCGTCGCTCCAACCAAATATGGAACATTTTCAGGGACTGCATTCAAACACTACACTCCATCACTTCTCCCTCATTACATGTCCAGCTCAACACTCTGCCCTTCCTCCCCTCCCTTCTCCAGCCCTCAAGGATGTGAGACTGGAAATGGAAACAATATAAATAGCATGGGCTCAACATACAATAGCAGTTTGACTGTGTTTTTAGATGGGGAATTGTTCAAGATGCCAGCTGTGTTGTTTCCTCCGGTTCTGGATGCATTGCCTAGAATCTGCAATACAAGCTCCCCTTGGATCAACTTCAAAGCCCTTGCAGCAGTGAACAGCTCTGTTCCTCTCTTCCTACCCTGGTGGGCAGCCAATAAAAGGGGGCACCTCTAGGAGCCTGCCACTAGGTGAAGGTCACACACATGTGTACTAGAAAAGAGGGATCTGCAGGAAGGAGAGAGTTGTGCGAGAGAACTGAAGTGACAGAGAGGACCCATTGCTCAGAATGGAGATGTGCCAAGAAAGGCTGCATACAGCCCTCCCGCAATCTGTCTCAGCCCTTCTGCAAATCCTGGTCCAGGAGATGTAGGTTCTGCTCTTAGCACTGTCACTGGCCAGCTGGGTGACCCTGGAGAAGTCAGGTCACTGCCCTGTACTTTGCTTTCCATACCTCTAAGATGGGAATTGTGACACCAACCTCCCTTGTAAAGCACTTGAAGAGCTACATTATGAATCTGCATTGACTAAAGATGCCAGAGATTTCAAACCTGTAAAATCAATGTTCCTCAGATACTCTAATACTTTTTCAAGTCCTCCGCTGCAGGCCCACGGACCAGTCCTGAGAGGAGCTAAATGCCAACTGTGATATGATGCACACCTAACTCCCCCCCGCAAAACGCACAGGAATAGAAGGTGCTCAGCCCCTTCTAGGAGGGGTTCAGCATGCGGCAGGAACTGACCCTACTGAGCCTTTGATCTTTCACCCATGCCACTATGTGAGAAGTGCTGGGGAGATACAGGGAAAGAAAAATCAACAGCGATTACCAAAGAAGGCACAGCAGCACCCACTACAGTCAAGAGGGCACAAGCATTTGTGCCATCCAACTGGCAGCCCACAAGCTGCATGCAGCCCACAGGGGGTTAAGTTGTAGCCCCTAGGCTTCTGCTCAGCCACAGTGAACAGCTCATATGTGCGTCTTGTATGTGCATGCTGTGCATTATATCACAGCTGCAACAGCAGCTAGAGTCTCCAGGCTTCCCCTCCCTCCTCCTCCAGGGGGTGGGACCACACATCTGGGGAAACTGAGGGTGAGCCTTGAGCCGTACAGGCATGTGGTGCAGTGTAGAGCTGCGTGGCATGTGGCATGGTTTGCCCTGGTGCAGCCCACAGGGCATTCGGCCCCCCAGGCACTTAGAAGCTGGACAGCCCTTTTCTAAGCCCTGTTTTCAGCCACTTTATGAAACTCTCACCCATAAGACTCAAGATGCCCTTGATTTGCTCCCTACCCAAATGTGAATTCTGAGAGGAGACACTGTGCAAAAATGGCTCAGCTGTTAGGGAGCATCAGGAGACAGGGGAAAACAGGACTCTCTCAGTCGAAAAACCTTGTCAAGCTCTAGATGCAGAAGTGGTGAGAAGGGGCTGCAGACTGGAACACAGCAGGAGAGAAGTTCCCCTTGACAAACTGCATCACTACATGAAAACTGGCTTGAGTCTGGCAAGCTATGGAGCCTACTCCATCATGTTAGGCACTGTACATGCACATAGTAACAGGCTGTGCTGGACCTACCGGCAATCTAAACAGACAAGGGCTGGGAAAGGAGACCAAAAGAGGAATGGCTTGCCCAAGGTCACACAGCTCAGCAGCAGAAATACAGCACAGATCCTAGACTAGTTTCCTAACCACTTACCTACAAGGCTTTAGGGGAAAAGCAAAGAGAAAGGAGGCTGGGCTGTGCTGAGCCTGCACACAAGGCTCACATTGCTGTACAGTGACAACTGTTTGCAATGTAAGGAGCAGGACTCAGGAGGAACCCTCGACTCTGTTTAGATGAAGCTTTGCCTCTGTGACAAGACCTGTGCAGCCTCTTGCATGAGATTTAGGTGTCTAGGCCTTGGGCTGCCCCTCAGCATGGGGGTGAATCTAACTGTAAGTGCCCAGGGCAGGATGTATAGGAAGTCAACAGCATGCACCTTACTAATGCGAGACACGTGTAGCTAATCACATATTCGCCCCAATAGTTCTAGAAAGCTAACATCAACTCGAGTCACCTCCGCGTGTAGAAAAATATGGCCAGCCAGGCTGAGGAAAGGAGCCAGCCAGAGAAGGAAGCAAGTGACTGACCCCGATGCATCCCTGCTGGGGGAACAGTCATCCCACAGTTTTCTGCTTCCACCCCTCCTGAACTCCAATACTTCTTTGGAGTGAGAGGAATTGATGGTTTCTACAGAAGACCTAAAGCCTTTTTTTCAACCGTTAATGGCTGTCCATTTCCAAAGACTGAGCATCCTCCACAAACCCTCTCATGCGAATAAACCCACAAAGCTATCCCCCATCTCCCAAAGACCATTCCTGAAGATAGGAGGACCAGTCACTGCAGGGTAAATGTTAAGTGAAGAAGCACATGGATACAAGTCAGAAACTAATTTGAGAACCAGAAGAACTGGGTCCAATTTGCCATAGACCTCACAAGTGACCTTGGCAAGCCACTGAAAAGCTGGGCCTCCTTTCCCCATTTGCAGAGCACAGCTAGAACATCTCAACCTCCAAGAGACAGAAGGGCATAATCTCTTCATAAATGTGAGCTGCTAAAACAAGTCTCCTAAAACAGACAGACTTGGAAGAGTGATTGACCTTTGAATAATATTTTACTACAGTCCATGACACAGCCAGTGGTCACATGTACAACAGGGCAGGGCACAGAGTTATACGGCAAGTAAAATGAGAAACAAAAGAAAGAAAACCTGAATGTTAAAAGGGAAGCTGTGAGAAAGGGGAAGAAAGAAGGGATAGATGAAGAAATTCTGTTGGCAGATTCCATATACAGAATAGCTGCCTAGACATGGGCAGACCTGATCCTGGGCATGTTAGATAAATTTATGGAGGGCAGGTCTATTAGGGGGCATTAAACACAACAGTTGGTCAGGAATATAACCTCGGACTCAGGATATCCCTCCACCTACAACTGCTGTCGGTTATGACGGGGATGGATCGCTCTACACAGACTATTCTTCCTCTAAAGCACTGGCTACTTGTTGGAGACGGGCTACTCTGCTAGACAGATCTCTGGTCTGACAGTTCGTACGCTCCTCCGCGTCTCATCTGAGCTCTTCAGGGAACTTCTTGGGAACTCCCACAAATGCTGAGTTAAAATTTATCACACTGGCATATTACAGCCCCCTATATATGCTAAGCATGATTACATTTGGTTCAGCTAACACAAGAGAGGAAAACAGCATTTTCTGAGAGCGACTGCAGTGTGGGAGAAGCCACACATTCTTGCTCATCCTGTTATGTCTGTCTTTCACCTTCACACTCTGCAACAGCTATCACTACAACCACCCAGTAGTATGCTGAATGTTTAAATTAATGTTTAAATGACTGAGCGTTTAAACCAATAAATATATATACACACGTATATACAAGTAACTGCACAAAAAGTGCAAATGAGCCTTTCATCCCCCTCTAGCATGGCTGGCCTTTGGCATGTCAGACGAGTAGCTATCAATTGCTATGGAAGGTAAACAGACTTGTTTGCCGTGAACATTATTTTCTTATACCAGCAATAATAAAAAGAGCTTCAGGTATACAAGAGGCTAAAGCAAAGCAAAAGCAGTTCAGGCTGCAAGTTACAGTAAGCACTGTGTACATATTGTTATTATAAAATTTATAGATGTAAGCCCTTGTATTTGATAAGGAAATATGGAAAGCAATATTCTTTCTGCATGTGACTCAAAAGGCAATGTGATATTTACATGACCTTCCATATTCAGATATAAGTACGCACGCAGGTATGCTCCAGACCTTCCATGTTCAAATGGAAGTACACACGCAGGTATGCACCAACGGTGGGCAAGGCAAACCCAGGCCCAGGGAAACATTTACCCTTCTCTTCTGTAGGTGCTTCAAAAGTTGTCCTGCAAAGGTGCTGTGCATTTAAACTGGGGTTTTCAGAGAAGTCTGTCCCAGAGCGACATCAGCTCCCCGACTGCAAGAAGGCTTCTGCCACTACCTGGCAGGTGATGGAAGGACCAGGTAGGGCAGCTGCTGCACCTTCCCATGGGGTACTTGAAGGGCATACCCAAACCCAGGCACTGTTCTGGGTGCATGGCCGTCTGCTGCCACAACTCCTGGCGGTGGAAGCAGCCTAGTGCAGAGGTGAGGTGCCCATCTCCCAAGTCAGGGACATCTGGGCTGCTGTTTCAATCCAGGTGGCTTGAAAATCTTATCTCTGCCTTGGAAAGCTGAGCTGCATGCCCATCCTCCCACCACTCTCCAGTGGGACCCTGGTCATGTCACTTGATCTCTTTGCATCTAACTTCCCTATCTGTAAAATGGGGACAAAGATATTCTTTTTGTCCACCTGGCCTATCTGTATTGCTGCCTCTCTCCACCCATCCCTACAGCACAACAGGGTTCTGATTTCAACTGAAGCCCTATGTGTCACTGGACCAGAAAATTTATGGACCTATCCAGTAAAACAGATACAAAGACTGTGGAGGGGGGTTTACCTTGGGCTATGGGTGTGTATGGGAGGGTCGAGGCCTCCCAGATGTTTAAAGGAGCTTGTGTTCTGCATCTTTAAGCAGGTTATTGGAAGCTTTGTGCTCAGAGAAGTTCTACGATTTAAATAAGCTCCATAAAGAAGTGTTTTCTTTCTATGGCTACACCAAGAGACACTCTTTTTAAACATCAAATCAGAAGCAAATCAATTGCTGTGCTATACCTCAGAAATTCTCCATCCAAAATTTCCCTTTAAATCTAAAATCTCTCCCAGGATATTACTTTACTATCGAAGTAATTTCCTCAGTAGAGTAGAAATAATAACGTTCTTCTTCGACAGGTTCAGTTAAGAAGGGATATGATTAAAGTTGTCAAGATCCTAACAGGGACAGCACAGTGTGGGGAGACATAAAGAAGTGCTTTCAACTAATTTAAAAGCCCCACGACTCTGGAACCCAGACAAAGGAAACAGCAAGTGAAAAGAGAACATAGGTAAAACTTCTTCACACGGAGCTTGGTGAATTGTGACTTGCCCATATTCAAAGGAGGAGCAATTTTGATGCTGTTTTCAAAAAAAGAACCAGACAGGTACTGAACAGAAAGGAACGCTGCAGATTAAGCAGCTTTCTATAGTCCAAGAGTCCCCACTTCTTGTAATACCAGCTTGTATCACAGAGCTGCTGCACTGCTAAACATCATCTGTTTGGAGTATAACAGCAGTGCCTAGAGGCACCAGCAGAGATCGGAACCATTGTGTTGTGCACACATAGCAGGAGGCACCCCCTGCCCGGAGATGCTCATAATCCAGGGGTGGCCAACCTGCAGCATGGGCTGACACCCAGCATGGGCAGTCTGTGTGGCATGCAACAAACCAGGAGGAAGCAGGGAGCAGAAAGCAAAGCAGCAAATTGGGAAGGGGATCAGAGCAGCACCTGGGGAAGGTGTGGGGCTAATTTGTGTCATGCCCGCCAAAGAGGTTGGCCCCACTGCGAGTGTTGAAGGAAACAAGAGGGACCACCCCACCAGTAACCCAAACAAGGAAGGGAGTTGCCCACAGCCATGCAGGAGAACTAATGGGGGCAGAACAGAGGTCTCCGGATCAGCTTCGCCTACTTATTGCCCTACCACCATCCACTAGACTGTGCTGCATGTGCCATCCCAGCCCTAAGCAAGGCAGCACACCGCTGTGACAGGGCAGTCAATATGAGCTGCATGTGGGAAGCTAGAACTTCACATCCCAAAGCCCGACGTGGAGGCTGTCAGTGGTGTCCAAGCCTCACACTGTCTCTCTGAGCATGGTAGGTTTTCACCCCCATAACTACAACAGGTGACCATCAATGGGAGTTTGCTTCATGGTGTAACCTGGAAGGGAAGAGTGCCTGCGCCTTGACAGAGGTCCTAGGCAAGATGTGCTTGCAGACTGGCTGCACCTTCCCCCTTCCCTGGGTCAATCTGTTTCCCTTTCTGCTTCATTTCTCATCTCCCCCTATGAGTTTTCTTGTAGAAACAGTCCTCTGAGGCCAGGATTTACCATTCTGATTCTGGCCTCTTCCTGGATGGGGCTGCAAGCTTGAGCCCAGCCAGAGTCCGGCTCTGTGCAACTGCACTGCTCCAGAGCAGAGAATTATCTGGGCCAGCCTTTTTGCTGGTGCACTTTGCTACTCCCTTTGAGATGCAAGTGTTGATACTTTAAAAAGGAACAGGGGGAAGGAAATGGAGCATGCTCCCTGGCACTGCTCACTCTCTCCTTGCCCAGATCAGCAGGAGGGGGACTAGCAGCCTGGCAGCACAGCCTCTGGCGTCTAAAGGGAATCAGTCCCCCTGTACATGCACACAGCAGGACTCGCAATCTTCCGGCATGAATCTGCCAACAGAACATGTGCTCCCACAGTTGGCTTAGGGCAAGATTATATGAAGCCCTTTGGTGACAGAAGGACTCACTATCCTGCAACACAGGGTCAGATGTAAACACACGCTGCTGATCATAATCACTCTCCTCCTCCGACGGGAAAAGTCCCCACTCATGAATGTGTGTTCATCAACACACAGGCAGCTCTGCCCTAATCCAAGTGGCTTCTGCTCGCTCTAAAAAAAAAAAAAAACCATGTGCAAGCTTAATCAGTGGCAGACAAGAGAGTCTGACAGCTCCCCCCCCCCCTTGCTATGCTTCAGCTTTATTTCTTCTGGCTAGAGACAAATGGCACAGATGTCAAAAAAGGCTCCCCCATCAGCTCCCCCTGCCACCTCCAGAGATTTTGAGAAAGGGAATGGAGGTAAAAAAGCAGGAGTCCTGCCCAGCCCCAATTCATCCCTAGAACAAAGCCATCCTGTGCACCGCATGAGACAGGGGTCCTGTGAAAAAACTAGTATGACATGTCAGTGAAGACCATACTGTAAGGCACTCACACCAAGGGAGCTGCACAGGAAGCCTTAATCTGGGCACTGCCTACCCGTTCAGTTCTTCCTTTGGCAACCTTAACAATGATCTTTCAAACTAGCTCTTCACACATGCATACTGCACATTTTACATGCAAGTTAGCAACAAATGAGGGACTGCTGTACTGTGCAATTTCATATGCATTTGAGTAATCTGTGGAGTGCTTTGTGTGTTCATCTATAAGCAGAAAGATGCATTTATTTGGGTGCATGCAGATATACATGCATATATATCACATACACACAGATGCATTCTGTATCCAGAGACCAAGGCCCAGATGAGCTCAAGCCAGAAGTCAGATGTTCATATACCACTGGGGATGTAGGTCTAAGTGCTATAATTGTAAGGAGGAAGTGATGTATGCTTCCTATACAGCAGAGGGTGAATCCCTGGTTCAAGCAACAAACAACCCAAATCTAACTACAGAACCAAGACCATAAAAGCATCCACAGACAAATGTCTGCGCAGACAATACCACAGGTATCTTCAGGCAGGGGAAGTATTCAAACCATTTTACAGACTAACTTTATCCAGCACTAGCGGTGTCACTGATTTACACACACCCGCAGAGCAGAATTCCTGGCAGAGGCCTATGTTGGGCAAGTCGCACTCATTTTGGTCAGCGCTAATTAAACCTTGACTTCAGTGGGATGGCTTGCCTCAGCTGGTACCGACCAACTACAGGAAGGGTCACGGCTCAGAGTAATTGATGTATTTTAAATGGAGAAGGACATTTTTATTTGAGTGGGAGGCTGAAGAAAGGCCAAAGATGTTAAAATAAATGTTCTCAACAAAATAACCAGTGATGAGGGAACTACAAAGCTGTTACTACCTTGAATCTGGGTGCCCGCTGCAGCCCCCTCACTTGGGCATCAGCCACATGCACCTAAAATGAGCATCCATAAACCAGTTTGCAGGCATTGTGCACAAACCCTATACTGGTTCTGAGCCTGTAGATTCCAGATCATCCCATCCTAACGCCCCAACAAGTGCTGGAGATGGCAACCACACACCAGCTTCTGAGCACTGACTCAGCCCTACAGTCAAATCCTCCCTTCACATAATGAAGGTAAGGAAACACCCCCGATTTCAACTATGAGATTTCCTCCTAGGCTCTCTGCTGGATGCGAGTCATTGCCCTGTGCCACCTCCCTGACACAGGCAGCAAGTTCACATCTCGTGCATCATCCAGAAGGTAGCTCCAAGCTTCCCTCATCTCTCATGGCAGCCAGCTAGTAAGGAGGACCTGCCAATGAATGCCCTCAAACCTTTCAGAAGATCTGCAGAAAAAACAAGCATGCTGTTACCACCCCTGCCTCTATTCCTCCCGCATGACTGCTCAAAGGAGTTCGCTCCGGACAGCCTTATCTGCCTGATCTTAAAGGAAGGAAGCAAAGAAAGTGGCTACTTTGCACCATAAGAGCCTTAACCACATGCATCATGGGCAAGACCCTGTGTATACTGCATTCATCAAGCCTGAGTTGATGATGGAGGGATAGGATTGGGGCTTTCAAAACACACCTCCCCCTCTCAGGGACCCCAGTGTCTTGCTTATGGTTAGACACTGCACTGGAAAGCAATGAGCTCTATTCTGTATTAGCCGGCTGCGTCGAAATGATCCCAATGAGTTTGATTGCTTTAATCTATTTTAGCAGAAAACATGGGTACTGTCGGTACACTGACTCATGTTTCTTCCACCTTAAATTCATTTGTCAGTACACATTAGGTGTACACGTCCTTATCAACCTTCTTTTCAAATTCTGTAGCGCACACGTACTTGTCATTGCAGCTTACACTGGTATATTTGGACTCTGTTTTCCCATGACAGAGAAGTCTGAAGACAAATCATACCATAGGTTAGTGAAAATAGCAGCTCCTTGCCATTTAAAATACAGAGTCAACAGATCCTGTAAAGATGAATCTCAGCTTAATGCAATACCATGTTGCAAGATGTGAATAAATGGGGAAGACGCGTGCCTCCAACCTGTGGCCTACGGTCACAGGTTTTGCAGAGTGTAACGGCAATCAGTAGCCAGCAAATCATGGTACAAACATATTCTCTCCCCTATAAAGCACAGTGTGGAAAACTTCCCAGTGGATCATTATGAAACCTATGAAGTACGTACGGTAAAGGATGATTCTATAGTCGAGCACAAGAGGTGCATCTGTTCCCAGGAAGGTGTAATAAAAATCATGCCACGCAGTTGTGTAACGCAACACAATGTCACACATGGTGCGACCTGAACTGGAAATGCAAAAGCTAGCATTAACCTAACCAACCAATCCGAATCACAGTTGTTGCCCAAGGGGACTACACCAAGTGCCAAGGCACCCATCAGCAACACTGAAAGAACGGGCTCTGGACACAGCCCTCTACTAACCGAGACACAGAACCCGTAAAAATTAAGCAGCCAGTTTCCATGGGAGTTGGGTCTATCCCTCCAGTCTTCCTTTTCAAATCCAACTCTCCCAAACCTGAAGAAAGGTGGCAGATAGTTGGCCAGCTCCACCTTGTCACCTTAGTAAATGCAAACAACACTAAGGAAAGGCTGCAGGAATGAAAACTAATTCATTCCAATTGAAAAAGATCTCCCAGATCAAATGAATCTGGATTTGGAAGACAAGGAAAACTGCAAGAGAGTAGGTTACCAGAAACGCACAACAGCATGCCTCACTTGCGTATCCTTCATGACAATATTTTCTCCATGACATGCAACAGCAGACACTCTTCTGCAGAAATCAGAGTCCTGCCAGTGCAATATATGGCAAGAGCATCCCCACTCACTCACTCTCAGCTTTTTTGTATTTTTAACAGTAACAGTCAAAGCAATACCACAATCCTTTCACAGCCACTTCTCAAGTACCTGTGCAGTCATTCCACAGCACATGGCCCAGCAATTATCATTTCTGCTTTGCCCTCGCTTTGGATTGCTTTCTCTGTGGTTACTGAGGAATTAGGTTGGTAAGCAGAGCTGTTTGCCCAGGGGTTATCTGCTACACTCCTGAGAACTTCCAGAGTAAAAGCAAAGGGCAGTCAGAGAGGCAGAGGGAGGGGGGGGGGCGGCAAATAACCACCGTAGGCCACAGGCACAAACACTTCACTGAGAAGCTCATGTTTTGAGGTCTTATTGATTCACTTTTCTGATCATTACATACTCATAACAAATCAAATAACCAAGCCACAAGGCCTGGGTCAGTTTTACCTGTGGTTAGATGCTCATATGCAGAATGCAAAGGGGAAAGAATCATACCGAGGAATATGAGAGTAAGTGACTGATTGCACTGCCTGGAGAGCGGGTTGCTTTAATATTCTGCTGAATAAGATGTATTTTTTTTAACCCTTGGCAGTCAGCTTTCCTGGGAAATGCTGTGCAACTGCTGACTTCCCTGAGGTTTCCTAGTGGCATTCATTACCTCATTTTGCTGCGATTCAAAACACAATTTTAGAAACTAACCCTGCAGGTATGTGCATTAGAAAAGCACAAACTATCCCTTGTTAGGGGATATTTTACACAAAGAGGAAATAAGAGGAACTTGCAAGCAAGATAAAGTCACAAGCTGGGAGGGGAAATATTTCACTGCACTATTGAATCAAATGCAGAATGCTTCTCTTTCACCCATTTCCTCTCCCTTTTCTATCTTACTTTCCTAAACAAGCACTCCAGAGCTATTTTAACAGAACCATTTTCACGAGCAAGAAAACATGTTTTCCCCCTAGGGTTGAAGCCAAAAATAACGTCCTCCTGGTATAATAAATAAGGCACATTTCACAGCAAGAAGTGCCATGTTCTGGACACACCTTTTCTCACCAAAGCACATGCAGAATGCAAAGGAGCACTATAGACAGGGCAAGCCCGCCGACAAACAGTTCGGGGGCCATAAAAATCCCCAATCAACCTGCTTTGCTTTCCCCTGATAGCAGCATTGAAGAGGATGGCCCCCAAATTCTGCCCATCTCGGGATCAGTTTTGTTAATGTCTGGGAGACTAACAGAGGGTTTGCCTTATTTATTTATTTTAAGACAGCATATTTCAGCAACTGCCTGGTTTCCAGCCAGAAGATCTGAGCACTTCCCAGCCAGCTCCCCCTCTGCTTTTGGAAGACAACATATGCCTCACCAGCATCTAGCAAATTTTAATAAAGAACCCCTGCAAAGACCACCAGCTGTGGGAACAGTGGAACAACAACAACAGAAAGGAAAAAAAAAAAATCACCTTTGGAAAAAAAAGAAAAGAAAAGAAATAAAAGGATCTCTGCACTAATCTTGTCTCATCCCTGAGCCACCGTCTGGATAAAGCAGAGACTGAAAGGAAGATTCCTGCAGTTCTCACCAAAAAGAAGAGGGATTTTGACTATTATGACATCACCTAAATAAAACATTACTATAAGCAAGAGTGACAGCATTTTTTAAGCAAAGTGTGTGTGTGGGGGGGGGAGAATGGGTTACATTTACATTTTTTAAAAGTTTCTTTACCCTGTTGCATACACAAGGCAGATAAACAGGTTTGGATTTGGTTTCGTATTCAAGAAGCAAAGAATTTGATTTCTCATTTATCACCCAAGCAAACACAACTGCAAATTTTCCTGGCAGCTCAAAATGTGCCTATTTTAAAATCAGAATAGACAAGAACACCGAGGCAACTGTCCCATTTCCAATTCCCGGTTCTTTTGCAAATGAACAAACCCATGAGGCTGCATATGGTTCTAAAAAAAGGGACTGTGCCCAGAAAGTTACAGAGGAAGCTCCTTTCTCCCATGTCATTTTTGCCCGGTGAAGTGAACAATCTCTTTGGGTGCAAGTGGAAAAAGTTTCTTTCCTTGCACTGAATTCCCCTGAGCCTCCCTGCTTTGCAAAATAAACTCAGACCCCTCTCAAAAGTAGGAAACAGAGAGCCAGGATTTGATTTAAACCCCGTTTCATTCATTGGAAAAAGCGGAGGCTGTTTTTTTTCTTCCTTGAGACAGTGGGGAGGAGGAGCAAAGCAGAAGATACAGGGACTAAGCTCTGTGTGATATAGCCCATACTGTGAATGGCAAAGCTACAGTATATGGTGCCATACAGGTACATATGTGGCTATGGCATAGAAGGTTATGGGGGCTACACAATGGAGCAACTGCGCAGGGATTAGATGCTAGGTCCACAGAATAACAGAAAAAGGGGGCTGGAAGGAACCTCAGGTCACATCTAGTCCAACCCCTGCTCAGAGCAGGACCAGCCCCAGCTAGATCATCCCAGCCAGGGCTTTGTCAAGCCCGGTCTTAAAAACCTCCAAGGACGGGGATTCCACCACCGATCTGGGTAACCTGTTCCAGTGCCCTACTACCTCCTAGTGAGAAAATTCTTCTTAATACCTAACTTCAACCTCCCTTGCTGCAACTTGAAACCGCGGCTCCTTGTTCTGTCATCTGCCACCACCGAGCACAGTCCAGCTCCATCCTCTCTGGCACCCCCCTGCAGGGAGTTGAAGGCTGAAGACAGTGGAGATGGGGACAGCTAAGGCTCAATCCAATGCCCACACACGTGGGTCCTGTCTCGGGCTCCCCAACACAGAGCGCCGGCCACACAAAGGGTCTTTGTCTGGATCCGGTGTTTCAAATAAGCAGCCACGACAAATTAAAAAAAAAAAAAAAAGGACACCTGGGAGGCTGCGGGGAATCCGCCAGGGATGACCTGGGTGCTGCCAGGGATGGCATTGCTCCCCGGCTCCCAGGACAGCCTGTGTGCCAGGCGTGCCCCCCTCCCTGCCCCAAAGTGCAAAGCAAGACCCCGGCTCCTGGGCTGGGGCTCCCAGCGGGTGCCAAGGTGCGGACACCGCGCTCTGCGCTGGAGGGGGCGAGCCGGGTGCAAGGGTGGGGGGTCACTGCAGCGGCGAGTCCCAAGGCAAGGCGGCGTGCGAGCCCGCTCCCCCGAGCTGCCCGCGCGCGGCTAGGGACCGTGGCACCGCAATGCAGCGCAGCATCCTCCCGGGGCCGGCCGGGGGGGCATGCACTTGCAGAAAGTTTGGGGGTCGCCTCCGGTTACCTTCTACCGCCGCGATGGCAGAGGCCAAGCAGAGGAGCACGACACAATCCAGAGCCATGGCAGGTCCGGGAGCCGCGAGGCTTTGGGCAGGGGGGCGTGGGGGGCTCCCCGGATCCTGCAGTAATCCACTCCGCACTGCCAGTGCGTGCGGGTGTGCGGGGGGGTGTGCGTGCGTGCATGCGGGTGTGCGTGTGCGTGTGTGTGTGCGGGCGAGGAGGGGTGC